>NW_006400251.1:556746-582497 GCF_000299155.1 Elephantulus edwardii | reverse complement strand
CAACTGATTGCAAAAACCATGGCCTGTATCAGGCGGACCTTAGTCTCCAGAGAGACACTGTTGCTCTTGAGTATTTTGGAGAGGTCATTGCTGGAGATAAATAGACTTTTCATTCAAAGTTAGTTTCCATTGTTTAGAAGAGACTCTTAATTAAATGTCCTTAAGTTCAAAATAGGAAAGACTGATGACTTTGGGTACTCTGAAGAATTTAAACCTAAGAGAAAATGTTACCAGAAATGTAGCTAACAAAAGCAAGTGAATGGCAAAAATACATACAAAGTGCGAGGCTTATGAACGAAGATGCCTCTATCTTAGTCTCTGTGGCTCCGACTTTGCCTATTATTGTTGCATACAGCTCGGAATGACAAAGCAAAATATTACAACGAAATGTGTGAGGAGCTAGAGTCAGAAAATCAAAAGGACGGAACTCGTTCAGCATTTCTTAAGCTCAAGGAACTGAAGAACAAATTCAAACCTAGAGTTGCTATAATCAAGGATGCTTTAGGCAGAATATTAAATAATCCACGAATTATAAAAAGGAGATGGAAGGAATATACTGAGTCATTATATCAAAAGGAATTGGCAGACACAGAAGACTTTAATGAAATAACATATGAGCAAGAGCCTATGGTGATGAGGGAAGAAGTTCAAGCTACTTTGAAGGAAATAGCAAAAAATAAGGCCCCAGGAATAGATGGTATACCAATTGACATATTTCAGCTAACAGATGCTGCCCTGGATGTACTCACCAAGTTGTGCCAGGAAATCTGGAGAACAACCACTTGGCCAACTGACTGGAAGAGATCTATATTTGCTCCCATTCCAAAGAATGTGGAAACTACAGAATGATATCATTGATTTCACATGCAAGTAAGATTCTACTGAAGATTATCCAAAAACGACTGGAACAGCACATCAGCAGAGAATTGCCAGAAGTCCAGGCTGGGTTTAGAAGGGGTCACGGTACTAGGGATATTGTAGCTAATGTTAGATGGATATTAGCTGAAAGCAGGGAATACCAGAAGAATGTCTATCTGTGTTTCATTGATTATGCAAAGGCGTTTGACTGTGTGGATCATAACAAACTGTGGCTGACTCTGAGAAGAATGGGAATCCCAGAACATTTAATCATGCTAATGCGAAACCTATACTTGGAACAAGAGGCAGTCATCAGAACAGAGCAGGGTAACGCTGCATGGTTCAAAATTGGGAAGGGTGTACGCCAGGGATGTGTCCTATCTCCATACCTTTTCAACCTGTATGCAGAGCAGATTATCCAGGAGGTTGGGCTCTATGAGGAGAATTGTGGCATCAGGATTGGGGGAAGATCTATTAACAATCTGCGTTATGCAGATGACACAACCCTGCTTGCTGAAACCGAGGAAGACCTCATGCACTCGCTGCAGAGGGTCAAGGACTGCATCTTTTATTATGGACTGAGGCTCAATGTCAAGAAGACAAAGATTCTCACCACTGGACCAATTGGTGGTGAAGAGATTGAGATTGTTCACAGCTTCAGTTTCCTCGGCTCCACGATCAACACTCTTGGCACCAGCAGCCAGGAAATCAAAAGACGTATTGCGATGGGAAAGTCTGCTGTTAGGGACCTCTCTAAAGTACTCAAGAGCAACAGTGTCTCTCTGGAGACTAAGGTGCGCCTGATACAGGCCATGGTCTTTGCAATCACTTGTTATGCATCAGAGTTGGACAATGCCTAGGGAGGACAGAAGAATTGATGCCTTTGAGCTGTGGTACTGGAGAAGAGTATTGAATGTACCATGGACTGCCAAGAAAACAAACAGATTCATCCTGGTGAGGGTTAATAAACCAAGCTACTCCTTGGAGGCAAGGATTCTGTGGCTTCGTCTGACATACTTTGGGCATGTTGCTAGGAGGGACAGGTCCTTGTAGAGGGACATCATGCTTGGGAGGGCGGAGGGACGGCGCAAGAGGGGAAGACCCTCTGTGAGATGGATTGATTCAGTGACTGGGGTAATCGGGATGGGTGTGTCAGAGGCAGTGCGATTGGCACAGGATAGAGCAGGGTTTAGGGCTGTTGAACATAGGGTCGCTATGAGTCACAAAGGACTCGACGGCACATAACAACAACAACAACAACCCTCAAGCCAGAAGTCTTGAGAGGCAGTAAAGGTTACCACTTGATCTCCTGCGCAGCAGCCGGTAGACTCGAACTGCGCATCTTTCTGCTGGCAGCACAATTCCTTAACACTAACCCCCCCTACACACACCCCTTGTAAAACTTCAAAGTGGGTATTGCAGTCACGCCAATGGGTCCCTGGCTACACGCATCTCCGTCGGTAGATGGCGCAGCTCTAACGCTTTCTCCAAACGTGGCCGAGCTGACAGTAAACAGGACGCTGCTAAGGGCCACCACCCACCTTCGTGCTCCGCCCACTCGCACTCCGGATCACCTCAGCGTCAGGCCACCGAACGTCACCGCCCCGAGTGGGTGCCCCATTCCTTTCGGGTGACTGGATTTGGGAGAAGCAATTTCTCATAATATTTATCTGAACCTTCTCCAAACTCTCAGAATTATCTTCCCTTCATCTCTCCTAAGGGTAATGGGGTAGGTGTGTAAGAGACAAGAAGATTGGCACAGGACAGAGTAGGGTTTAGAGCTGTTGTTGTACATAGGGTCGCTATGAGTTGCAAGCGACTCGACGGCACCTTACAAAAACAACAACTACATACAAGGGAACTACTAAATGCTGCCGGGTCTCCTCCGTCCTTACGAACAGTTGCAATCGAAGCAAAAGGGAAGGAAATTAATTAAAGCACCCAAGCCATAGAGTACTGACACAATTCCAGAAATGTCCTCCCTGTCTGATTCCAGAATGCCCGCAGCCTACATTTAAGAGCCCGCACAGCGGCGAGTGCTGTGCAATGCCAGCTCCGCCGGGAGAACCCGGAAGTCGCCCCGCGGCCCCGCCCATAAGGGGCGGGGCAGGTGACGCCTTCTTCCTTCCTGACCTGCGCGCAGCTGCGTGCGCGCGGGGTCCGAAGCCCAGAGGTTGGCAGGGAGGTAGCAACTTGGACGCGCCCCGGAGGTCTCACGATCGAGTCTGTCCCGCTGACCCTCACAGTCCGCGCGACGGCGACATGAGGGCGCGCGGCCCGGCCTGCAACCTCCTCCTGCTGCTGCTCTGTCTGGCGCAGGTGAGCGGCCGCCGGCCACCTGGATTGGCCGCGGGGGACACGGCGGGCCCTGAGTCGGGGGTCTGCGGGCAGTGTCGCGGCCCAGGCGTCCGGGCCCGGGAGGCGGGGCGGCCTGGGGCCTGGGCGCTGATGTGGCACCGGCCTGGCCGGCCCTGGGGAAGTTGGTCTTGTGGTAAGGTCCGTGCGCTCCCGCCCTCCTCCAGCTTCTGTCTGCGGCCACGCTCTCCTTCTGGTGGTCTGGAAGAGGGTAGGAACGGAGGGCCGCTTGTTTGACCCGTTTCGATCCCATTTCAGCTGATTTGCCCAGATTTCTGGTTTTAAGATTTGTGATCGGAACGAGAAGGAAAGAAGAGAAGGTAGAGAAAGATCGGAATCTGCTTATCTACCCTGCTCCTCCCTACCGCTTGCGCGCCAATTCTAGAAATTGGTTTAAATGACCTGACCACTTCTTACCACCTCTCCTTGTGTAAAGAGGGAGGGGGGAGCAGAGGTAAAGAAAAGAAAAGCAATCATCCAGTACCAAATTGGAACATCCCCAAGTGCTTTACATAAGTCAGCTCGGTCCTCTAAAGAAGGCACTTGGATTGTTTATCTGCCCTTTCTGCATCCCAGGAACCTAAGATCCACAGCCAGGGATTGAATTTCCCAGGTCAGAATACCAGCTGGTGACCACATGGGTCCTGGCGCTCCATATCGATACCTCCAATCCCCTGACCTGCCTACTACTGGACTAGTAATCTTGGCCCTGGACGTCTTCCCCGCCCCCCGCCCCCATTAGATGTTTGGAGATTTCCCTTTGAAAACTGGCTGGGCAGTGTTTGGAGGCTATAGTGCTGATTTTGTACTGAGTGTAGGCATCCTTTTACCACCTGAACCCATCTCCTTGTGCCCACTGACGCCTCCGATAAGAACATCGTTGATGGGGGCAGAGATTCTGAAGACTACAACAGCCTCTTCGTCTTTAATTAATTGGATGATACTGACGCAGTAAAGGATGAAGAGTAAGAGGTGATGCCTTCCTGCAGATGTTTGTGTGGAGGGGAAGTGTCCCCCAGCAGAGTGCGGTTTTATAAGCACATACATCTGGTCTTTGTATGAACCCCAGGGCACCTGACTCGGGGTGGAGGAGTTTGAGATGGTGTCAGAATTTTGTCCCCTCACCTGCTCTGTGGCTTGTAGCATGTTATTTTCACAGGCTTAGTTTCTTCCGAGTAAATAGGGATATGAACTTATTAAGTGACCCACTATATGGAGACAACTTGTCACCATATTCCGTGAGTAGTGTTAGATAAAGATCAAATAGGTAAACTTAATATGTTGCTGTTGTTGTGTGCCATTGAGTCCCTTGCGACTCATAGTGACCTTACGTACAATACATCTGAACCCTGCTCTATCTTGAGCCAATTTCATTGTCTCTGACACACCTACTCCCCATGACCCCAGTCACTGAGTCAGTCCATCTCATCCAGGGTCTTCCTCTGTTGTGCTGTCCCTCCACCATTCCAAGCTTAAGGTCCTTGTTAGCTTTAATTTCTCACCCCTACCTCAATTGTACTCCCTTTGATTTATTGCTGAAATACAGAGATGAAAACACTTAGGGAAACATTGTCGAGTTGGACCTGACTCATAGTTGACCCTCCAGCGGGTTTCACAGGCAGTAAATCACCTGGGAGGAGATTGTCCAACTGTCTCCTGTGGAGCAGCTGGTGGATTCAAACTGCATGCCTTACCGTTATGCCACCAAAGCTCCCTAATGTGTATATCGTATTTACTATTTATTATCTATTTTTATAAATTTTCTTTTTTATAATAATAAAATATTTTATTTACTCCCCTCTTCCTTGCTTCTCATCTCTGAGATCTTTTTATCTGAAAGTAGTATCCAATGATGAAGACAGAGTGTCTCTCCTAGAATATTTCGGATAGGTCAGGGCTTGGTCATGACTCTTGCAAAATGCCTGGAGCCTTTAAGGGGAAACACCCCTATAGTTGTTTTAAAAACTAACTCCCTTGTGGTAGAAAGGAGCCCTGATGGCACAGTGATTAAAAAGGTGGGTTCAAACCCCTCAGCTGCCTCCCAGAAGGGAAATATGGCTGACGGCTTTTGTATCAAATTTACAGCTTTGGAAACCCTATGGGGAAGAGTCCATGTAAGTCGGACAGCAGTGAGTTAGCGTAGAAACTTGGAGTACCCAATCAGGTGGGGTACCCCTGCAGGTGGGCCAGAGTTCTGAAGTGGAATAGATGGGATAGCAGCTCCTGCTTCCACTCTGAGCCCTGTTAAAAGCTCTTGCATGGAATTGCAGGCTACCTGTAAGTTAACGCCTGACAATAATTTTGGGTGATTTTCTGCCTTTTTTAGTTTTTACAGAAAATTAAGTAATCAAGTTATTAAGTTGTATGATTTTGGTACTTTAAATGTGAAGTTTTGAGAAATAGTAATATATCACTCCTGGCTGATTTTTATAAACCTTTCTTTAGGACTTGGACCATAGTGAGGCCTGGCTAGGAATTAAGCTATTAAAATGGCTTTTCCTGAGTTTAAGAATAAGTTAATTTTTTGACCTGAAAGAGTTGAAGAAATTGGAGTAAATACAGTTAATCCTACCCATTCTTCCCTACGCCTTGACTGATGCTTTTGGTCAATAATTAACATAAGTAAGTAAAATAAAGAAAAATGAAGTTTTTGTTTTGGTGGGTGAGCAGAGAGAAAAGGACTTGCTGAATTGGTCTTTGTAACCCTTCGTGTTTGTCTTACCACCCAGAACAAAGAATCCCTTTCTGTTTGAGGACAGTATAATCTTTGTTGCCACAGTAACCCTTCCCCACACTCTACTGCCCTAGAAGGGATATTCTTCTTCAGAGTGTTTTTAAAAAGAGGTTTCACTTACTACTGAAACACAGGCATTGGTGGGAAACACTGGCCCCTTCCCTGAGGGAGACCTACGTGCAGTTTCCAGCTAGTGTACTTCCTGTGAGTGACTACATCCATTCATCATTGGAGCCTTGTGTGTTGCTGTGATGCTGGACAGATTTCAGAAGAGCGACTAGCTGGACAGACCTGGCAATCCCCTTCCAGCTATTAGACCAGGAGACCCATTTAGATCCCAGTGGTCCCATCTGCCACCACCTGTGGGGCTAGTGCAGGACGATGCCTTCCTCCACCATGGTACATAGGTCACTCTACCCTTCTGTTTGCGATCCAGGCTTCCCATTTCCCAAGGCATAATTTAAAAAGCTACATCATCCAGGATGTTACTTTCTTGTTCCCTCCACCAGATCACCTTCCCTCTGCAGTGCCAAATCCACCTGACAGTAGACTTTGTCTTAAAAGATCTGAGTGTTAGTATTTTTTGCTGTCAAGGACTCCTTTTAAAATTTTGTTTATTTCTCATTTACATGAAAGTTTACAAATCGTATTGGTTTTATATGCAATCATTCATAGACAGTTTGCTTAATAACATGACTTACAACTGACTAATGTAGTTATCCTCTATCCTGTAGTGCCTTTCCCTTCACTCAGCTTACCTGTTTGTTAATTTTTACTCCCCTGTCTCTCCCTTCCCATCCTTATTAACCATCTAAGAATCATTCTCTCAGTGTATAGTATAAACCTTTGCTATGAAAAAGTATATGGCCTCCTCAACAACCTGCATTATGCAGATGACACAACTTTGCTTGCTGAAAGTGAAGAGGACTTGAAACGTCTGCTGCAGGAGATCAAAGACTACACCCTTCAGTATGGATTGCATCTCAGCATCAAGTAAACATCCTCACCACTGGACCGATGAGCAACATTATGATAGTTAAAGAAAAGATTGAAATCGTCAGTGATTTCATATTTAGTTGGATCCACAGTCAACACCCATGGTACCAACAGTCAGAAGCTCAGGAAAGCTATTGCTTTGGGCAAGTCGGCTGTCAGGGACCTCTCCACATTGCTGAGGAACAGAGATGCCTCTTTGAAGACTAAGGTGTGTCTGATTCAAGCCATGATCTTTTCCATCACTTGCTGTGCATCTGAGAGCTGGACATTGAATAAAGATGACGGAACAATAATTGATGCCTTTGAGAAGTGGTAGTTGGGAAGAGGACTGAATATCCCATGGCCTGCCAAAAGGACAAAGAGATATATGTCTTGGAGAAAGTGCAGCCAGGGTACTTCTTACAGGCAAAGATAGTGACCTTCGTCTCTCCTACTTTGGGCATCTTGCTAAGAGAAGCTATTACTTAGAGACCTCATGCTTGGAAAGGTCAGTGAAAGAGAGGAAGACCCTCAACAAGATGAACTGACCTAGTTGTTGCAGCAATGGGCTCAAATGTGTCACAGATGATGAGGATGGCATAATACAGGACAGGATTTAGAACTGTTGTTCGTAGGGTCAGTATAAGGATTCAACTCAACAGCACCTACCATCAACATAAGGTAAACCTCTAAATATTTTTTAATAATTATACTAAGATTAGGGAGCTCTGGTGGCCTGGTGATAAGAAGCTGCACTGAAATCCCAAAGGCAAACAGTTTGAATCTACCAGCTGCTCTGCAGGAATCAGATGGGGAAATCCCCTCCCATGTGATCTACTGTCTCTGAAAACCCACTGGAGAGTCAGCTATGAGTCAGTTCCGACTCAGCGACACACAGCAACGTACTAAGATTGTCCTTTTATGACTGATTTATGCCACTCAGCCTTATTTCTTCTAAATATATCCATGTTGTTCAGTGTCTCACTAGTTTTTGATGGTTTTGGGTTTTTTTTTTTTGTGTTGCATATCACTCCATTATGTGAATATACCATAGTTTCTTTAGTTATTTTTTCATTGATGGACACATAGTTATTTCCAGCTCTTTCTATTGTAAGTAATGCTGCAGTTAACATGGGTATGGGTGCGTTTATATTAACTTGTGTTGAAGCTCTTAATTTTTTGGGATATATATTCCCCCTAGTAGTGAAATTGCTTATTTGATTGGTATTTTTGTGCCAACTCTTTAAGGAAGTACCAGATCGCATCATTTTACATTCCCACCAGCAGTGTATGGTTGTTCCAGTCTTTCCACATCCTCACCAGCATTTGTTGACGCCTGTCTTATTAAACTTTCCTGTTGTTACCAGGGTGAAATAATAACTAATTTTATTTATTTATTTTTTAAGTTTGCATCTCTCCAATACTTAATGTTCTTATGTGTTTCTTCAAGCGCACGTTGACTATCTGAGTGTCTTTGGTGAAAGGTCTTTTCATGTCTTCTGCCCATTTTGAAACTGGCTGGTTTGTCTTTCTGCTTGAGTTGGTGCAATTTTCTATACACTTTAGGGATCATTTTCTTGTCACATATATGTTTGCCAAATAGTTTTTACCAGTCTGTGGCTGCTTTTTTAAACTCCTGATCAAGGCTTTTTATGCAAAGAAAGATTTCCTTTTCTGGAAGGCCTGGTTTGCTGTCTGTTGATAGTGCATATCAGTTGTATTTGATAATATATTTGTGCCATTGATTAGGGCTTCTAAGTTTGCCCCATGTTTTTCTTTGGTGATCTTTATAGTTTTAGATCCTACGTCCTTGATCCATGTTGAGAGTTAGGTTTTGTACGTGGTGTAAGTATAGGTCTTTAACTAATTTAATTAAGCTAAATTGTTATTACTGTGTACCATCCAGTTAGAAACTGACCCATAGCTGACCCTCCAGGGGGTTTTCAGAGACAGTTAATCACATGGAAGGAGATTGTCCCATGGAGCAGCTGGTAGTATTTGAACCATGAGCCTTTGGTTTTGCAGGTTCTTGCCACTAGGCCACCAAAGCTTCCTGTAAGTATAGACCCTCAATTTTCTGTAAATAGCCATACAGTTTTGCAAGTCCATTTGTTAAAGTGATTGTCTACTCCCACTCCCACCCCACATTTTTAGTAACTTCTCATTGTCATAAGTAGATGGATTTCTTTCTGTGTTCTCAGTTCTGTTCCTTTGGTCTTGTGTGTCAGTTGCTGTACCACATTGTCTTGATTACATGACTCTGTAGCAGGTTCTGAGATCAGGGAGTATAAGGCCTCTTCCTTATTTTTTATTTGTCCATAGTGCTCTGTTTATGTGAGATCTCCTTCCTTTCCATATAAAATTGGTTATTACTTTTTCCATCTCTTTGAAGAATGTGACAGGTTCTGGTTTGTTGTGTTAAGTGCCGTGGAGTCTAGACAACTCATAGTGACCCTATGAACAAAAGACGTTGAACTCTTGTATAACTTTCATTGTTTTTCCAAGTTCACAGTTTCCGGAGGCAAGCTATTTCGGAAGTGGATGCCACTCCTGCTTCCAAGCTTGTTTTAATTGAGGAGCTCCAACAAACACTGTCTACCATGGGTAACCAGTATCATTTGACACATCACTGTCAAAGTTATTAATATCACAGCAACCACGAGTTACCTCTGTACAACAAATGGACAGACTAGTGCTATATTACTTAGAAGAATGTTTGACCAAAAATAATTAAAACCAGGCCTGAGGGTTCTGGATTAGGGTTGCATTATAGCTGTAGATTGCTTTTGTTAGGATTGACATTTTCACAATTTAAAGTCTTCTGATCCGTGAGCATGGTATATTTTTCTTTCTGTAAGGTCTATTTTTGTTTCTTGTTGCAATGATTTGTAGTTTTTAGTGTCTTTTAAATCTCTGATTAGATTGAGTCCTAAATATTTCATCTTTTGGTTAGTTATTGTAAATGGCATTGCTTTATTTCCCTTTCAGAGTTCTACTTATTACTGTAGAGGGATCTGACTGATTTTTGTGTTGATCTTGTATTAGATATCAGTCTTAACATCCTCTTACCACAGTGCACTTGAGCAGCAGATCATCTGGTGGAGTCTCAGTGCTCCCCTCAGAAAAATGCCCACCTCTCAGATTGATGTGAAAAGAGTTAGCAACTTCATTTTAATTCAACTACTGAGTTGAAAGCTTTTGCAGGTCATGATCCAGGTAGAGAATATGCAAAACACTCTTTTGACTGTCAATCACTAAATCACTAGGACTGGAATTGGTTTTGGGAAAAGTAGATTGAGGGTAGGGTGATTTAAGAAGTTACTAGATCGGGAGTAGATTTGCAGTAGGTTTGTGGGTGATAACAGTGACCAGTTGGGGCCTCCCAGCCTTTCTTTTGACTGGATTGTCCCTTTAAGTTTCACTTGTTTTGGCAAATGTAAAGCATCAGTCAGATCAATACAGTGCATTCTGATTCTCTGACACTGATTGAATTGAAAATACTCAGCTCTAATTCACATTACTCTGGGTTTAATTTAACTGTGCATGCAGCGCTTCCTTCACACAGCCACCCCACAGCCAGCTCAGAACTCACAGAAGGGTATTGTCCTCCAGAATGAGGTGTGTCCAAGACCTGTCTGAAAATCTGCTGGAGGGTCAACTATGAGTAGATTCTAACTCAACAATACATAACAACCACCAGCAGCATGACTTTGGTGAGTCACATTTAAAACCACAGGTTAGAGTTTATGTAATCATTTCACAGATTAAAATGAGGAGTTTGACTAGCTGAGCTGGTCTACCTGAGAGATTTGAATTCCCACAAGTAAGCCAGCAGGATGCACACACAAATTATCCTTAAGAAAGAATCTATGTGATCTGTTCATACCAAGTTGACTATAAAATAGAGTTCCAGAAATCAAATCCAGTCAAAGTCAGACTGTTCCAGACTACTCAAATGTATTTCCAGGTTTGTTTGGGCTGCCTGACTATAAAAATGGTGGTATAGAGACATGTGACGCAAGCAGAAGGGGGAGAATTGTCAGCGTCATCAGTCCAAAACTGATTCCTCTGAAGCTGAGGTTGGACATACCTCCCTCCTCCATCCGTTTGTGACATCAGCTGTTGGGCACTTCAGGCCTCCCTGCTGGGTTTCACAGTTCAGTGAAGTGATCACACAGCACTCGGTAGGTATATTCACTGTTATGGGCTTTATTAAGGGAGTGACAGGTGCAATTTAGGATCAGGAAAGGCTCAGGATAGAGTTTTCCTAAAAGGCAGCCTCTTTTGAGCCAGATCTGCAAACAGCTCTCTCTCTGGCCCCCAGCCCCTCAGCCTCAACCTCTGCCCTCCTAGGGCAAGAATTACAGAGCTCTTCTTTGCCAGTAAGCGCCTATGGGTACCCTGCTCTCCCAATAAGCTTCTTGCCCGAAGGTGCTCAGCTCTCACTATAGGTCACCATACCACTGAAACAGTGGTGGTAGAGGCAAGGTGGTGGAGTGGGAGGGTGACAAATTGTGCACCTGGACAAGAGGACTATCTGATACAGAGCTTCTCCTCTCCAGTGAGGACGTGCATCATTCCTTGTCACCTAGAAATGTATGGGCGCACCTTGGAGATATGGCCAGTGTCATAAAAGCCAATTGCAGTGAAATGAGTCACATGAAATATTTGTGTTTCCTAGTATATATAAAAATTGTTACACGGTTTTAGTCTATTCAAGTATTATAATGGAAGAATTTTTTTTTTTCTTTTCAAAGAGAAAAATGAACTGGGGGAAGGGGTGGGCAGGGAGGAAAATAAGCAACAATAAATGAATAGGGAAAAATTAAATGGAAAAAATATGCTGTAAAATATAAAATAAAATTAAAAAAAACCCAAGTTTAAAGTATTACAGCAATTACCGAAATGTAACACAGACGCAAAATGAGCATATGCTGTTGGGAAATGAGCAGAGGACTTATTTGAAACAGTTTGTGTAAAAATGCGTTATCTGAGGTGAGCTCCAGTAGCCTAGTGGCAAGAAACTGCACTACAATCCCAGAGGTGCTTGTTCGAATCCACCAGATGCTCTGCTGGAGGAGGGACAATCTTCCCCTGTACCAGTCAGATCTGATCTGATGGTACACACCAAAAAATAATTTAAAAAAACCAAACAAACCCACGCATTATCTGTGAAGTCTAAAGAAACCAAATATGTCTATACTTAAATATAATTGTAGTTATTAATTCGATAAGTGAACAAGTTTGTGTAGAAAGACAAACATGTAGTGTCTTGGTGGAAGGAGCTTTGGTATGTTGTAAAATTCCGAGAATATAGCTCTGTTTGAAGGGGCAGTACCTGGGGTGATGGGAAGACAAGGGTAATGGGCACTGGGAGAATGCTTACCTGCTACCAATACAGAGCATTTTGATGAATGATTCCATGTTGTTTTTAGGTGCTGTTGAAATGACTCCTATTCACAGCCCCTTACACATAACGGCTCACAACCTTGATGACTCTGCACGATCCTGTCCATGCCTTATAAGCTCCATTGGGCTTAAGACCACTATTACAGTCACTGTGTTAATCCATTTTGTTGAGGGTCTACCTCTCCTTTAAATGTCCTCTACTTTTCAAGCGTGAGGTTTCTCTTCAAGGACTGGACCCTCTTGACAACATGCCCAAAGTATGTGAGATGAAGGCCCACTATCCTTTCCTCTAAGGAGCACTCTGGCTACACTTTCTCTAGGGTAGATTTGCTTATTTTTTGGTCAGTCCATGGGATATTCAGGACTTTTCACAAACACAATTCAAAGGCATCAATTCTTCTTTACTCTTTTTTATTAATTATCCAACCTTCACAAACATATGAAGCAACTGATAATACCAGAATTTGGGTCAGGCATGTGTTTAAATTTACACCTGTTTTTAGCACTTTGGAGAGGTTTCTGACAGATTTTCCCAGTGAAACAAAGTACATGTTATAATGTGGAGAAGTTCTAAGAATCGACCAAAGTGCTAAAAACAGGTGTAAATTTAAAGGCGTGCGCGACTCGGACCACGACTCCGACAGCGACTAGTGCCGGTGCGCCAGTCCGAGGCGGCTTCATCGCAGGAGGAAGAGGAATAGTGAAAGCTGTGATAAAATGTTTCCGATGTTCACACAAAACTATTGTGACATCTTTCCCAAGGGCAGTTTTCCTTTTTTTTGTTATTATTATTCTGTCCATTTCCTGTGTGAGAGTCCCATTTTTGAGACTGGTACAAATGAGACTATTCCTCATTGTGGTACAGTTCCACCGATCATATGTGAAAGCTTTGTTAAAACCCAGACTCGCCATCATTACTACAGCGAGGTTTGACCCAAACGTCTCATTTTTGTTGTATGTTAAACAGCAAACTGTTACGACTTTTATTTCGATCTTCTACAAGTGGTACAAGAAACTTGGTGTTGATTTTGTTGCATTTTGAGTATAGATTGAGAAAGTTTATTTTCTGGAGGAGGAGGTGTCTACTGTATAATTGTCCCATAGACAAATGACAAGATGGTTTTCTTCAGTAGTTAACACTGCAGCCATGTAGATAAAATAAAAAGGCTAATTTGTTACGTTGCATATGATGTGAAAGAAGGCTTTTTTTCTGTTGGTAGACTGGAAGAGACCTACCTAGCCCACATAATAAATTTCCTTTATCAACTGTCAAAAAAAAAAGAGTGAATGTATAGAAACCAAATCAACTTCTGTTGGCCTGATACTTTACTAAATTCCTCTATAATCTTGTGGGAATTCCCCCCTCCCTTTGTTCTATTGATTTGTTGTATTTTGTTGATTGTGTTTTGATGTTGAATCATCCCTGCATTCCTGGAATAAATCTCATGGTGCATGACTCTTTAATACCTTGTTGGATTCTGTTTGTTAGTATTTCTGTCATGTTTTTCTAATTTCTGTCACATTAGTTTTAAATGTTCAAGATTTCCCCCTTTATTCCTCTTCACCCTCTTTGTATGTTTAATTAAAGGTATATCAATTTCTAGTTTTATTGATTCTTTTTTCTGTCGCTGCTTTTATTTTCTGCTTTGATATTCCCTTTCTTCCTTTAATTTCAGACTTTTGAGCTTTAAGGGGACTTGAGAGTTGAGTATTTTCAACAGCAGTCTTCTCATCTATGATATTTAATATTTATCCCTTTAGGAAAAAAATGTTTATCAACTCCTGTCCTATTAGAAAGGCGCTCTCGTGGCTTAGTGCATAGCGTGTGGCTTTGCTAACCAAAAGGTCATTGATTCCAATTCACTCACTATAGGAAGCAGATGGATAGTCACTTCTGGTGAAGATTTACAGCCTCAAACCTAATGGAGGATCAGTGTGAGACAGACCCAAAGGTAGTGGATTCAGTCGGGTCCTCATGGAGCACACTGATGAATGTGTGGAATGGGACAGAAACAGGTATTGCATTCCAGAGCACTGTAGACACAGCAATCTACTGCTTGCTGACGGGTAGGGTGAGGACAAATCCTCCCTCGCGAGCATTTCATCTGCTGTGCAGCAGGCCCTGTGACCAATGGTGCTGCCAGCCGACCTGTCTCTGTTCTCAAGGACAGCCAGCCAGCCAGCCAGAGGACGAATGGGACTGGAACCACTTGGCAGGAGACTGACAGTAAGAAAGGCAGCCTGGGAGAAGCTAGTAATAAGGATAATTAGAGAGGGTGTTCCAGGGTGGGGAGGATGGAAGCCCGTGGGAAAAACAGTGGTTAAGTTTGATTTTTCTGGGGCTTGGAAATGAAGATAAGGGTCTGGTTTTGAGGCTCAGGAAAAGAGTTAAGAACATTTCAGGTAGAGCTAACCTCCAGTATGTAGAGGGTAGTAGAGATTTCCTTTTGAAGAAGCTGCTTAAAGGTTACTTCAGTTGTTTGTGTTTGTGTGTATACATCTATATTGTTTGCTTGTGTGAGGAGCAAAACATCTAGAATCCCACAGATCTAATAATCATTCTCTCTGGTTATTTCTGAGAAGTGAGAGGAGAGTTGGACTTTAAATAGGATTTTATGTACATCTGTGGTAATGGAATTTTTTCAGTCATTTATTTTTAATCTGAAAGAATAGGCAAAATTTTAAAAAAATGCTTAAATAAGATAATTCTTGCAGTTATAAATAGCTCTTTACGATTGCTGAGTGACCACGAGATGGGCTGTGAAGAATGATCATTTGGACTTAGCCCGGTTGGGATCTCCTTCAGTGGTGCTTTAACGAGACATATTATTAAACTATGTATGTCAGATGACACCTGAACTAGTCTGTAGACACCTGATAGTATATGAACTGATAGTCTCTCTTTTGTATTTATTAGCCCCAGTGGTGGCTGCTTAAGTCTCTCGGCAGGCCTGCCACAGGCTTTTCTCTTGACCAGATGCACTTCGGCTATTGAAGACTTCAAATGTTGGTCCGTATTATGTCACTGTCATTGGTATATTTCCTTACCCAAATAAACCGGCATTGAATATACTTTCAAATCAGCACAGAGGTTTTCTTGTGTCAGAGTAAAGTCAGCTTTAACCCAGATGTTCTAAGTTTGGAGGTCAGACCGTTTGTTTAGAAAGGGACAGATGGGCCTGCATCTGAACTCCTGAGAACAGGATACGTCCTTGGTCTTGGTGCCAGCATGTGCCACACTGGGGCCTAGGTGGAATGTTAAGCTTTGTGGACTCTTAACTGCCCACTGGGAGGTGGTGCGTGAGACCCACATTCAGTTGGACATTAGCTAGGATCTGCCTTGGATGAACAATAAACATGAACGGCTTGCTAGCCATGAGGCCTGACCTCTGAATGCGGGGTAAGAAATGAGGGCTCTGACTTCCAGAGCATGGCAAGCATCCGTCCCTGACATGTCTCACATGTGGCCTCTGACCACTTACTTTACTTCTCTAACCTCAGTTTCCTCCTCTGTAAAACGGTCTTGTTTTAGTACCTACCTCACAGATCTGCACTGAGGATTGATGAAAGAAGAGGAGTATGCCTAGCTGGAACCAGGGCACTAGGGGTGGTGGTGTGTGCTTATGGGTTCAGAACAAGGGAGGGAAGCTATGTGAGTGGACAAGGGAGGTTCCAAAGAGAGGGGGAAGTTTGAGAGTGGCCCCAGGCAGTTAGGATTTGCAGTTGACAGTGGGTTCTTTACTGGAATTTATTGAAGAGTGATTGGTAATGGAGGTTGGAGGAAAGGTTAATTTCCCATTGGACATATGAAGTTGTCAGGCAGGTGGTTGAAAGTGCTGCTGGGGAGAAGTTGGGCATGATTTGCAGTGGGAGGGGATCAGCCAGTGAAGCCGAAGTAGTTTATAGGTGGAGCAGATGAAGTGACCAGCAAAGAGGTGAGGATGGGAATGTTGAAGAGAAAGGTCAGTGGAGTGTGGTCAGATGATGGAGGCTCAGGAATGTGGCACCGACCAGGCCTGTGCGAGGAAGACATCTCTCCCTGCTTACCTGTAGGTGAGATGGAAGCAAGGGAGGAGAGAGCAGAGAAGTTGGAGTGGGAGAGAGCCGTGCTCACCAGCACAGCTCTTCTGTGACTGCTTACATTGTCCAGCCCTCACGCAGAGGGGGACTGGTGGGTGCTAGAGGGAGGTCATGCGTAACACGGCTAAGTGCAGTGACTGATTTGAGCCCTGCCTTTGCTGTGATTTATGTGACTATCTGTAAAATGGGTAGAGCACTTCCTTTATTAAAGGTTTTGAGGATTCATTGAGTTGATGCATGAGAAGCATGTAGAACATGACATCAAACACAGTCAATACCTTTGGTCGTGCTAGCTTAGGGATGCTACCCAAAGACCGGATGACTTTGTAAGAAAAAAAACCTAAGTGCATTAAGTCCGATTCAGATTTTGGGGGCCTAAAGGATTTTTGGGTTTTGTTGTTTTTTTAAGGTCTTTGAGTTTCTGCTGACGTTCCATACAGCTAGAAGGAATTAACAATCATTCCTTGCATTCAGTTGTGCAGTACTTTCAATTTACAGAATACTTGAGCCAGCAGTTCTTCATTTGATCTTTACACCCATCCTATGAGATAGAACTTATCAGTTTTCACAGGTGGGAAGACACCCCCTCAGCACAACTCAGGAATATGCCCCAGGTGTGGTCTGCCTCAGCCAGTATCTTCATGGCGCCTCCAAGGACCAAGGCTCAAAAGTCAGGACTCCTCCCATCCAGGAGAGAGGAGGCACAGAACCTGCCTTTGAAAGAAATGATGTAGATTATGAAACAGTGGTCTTTGTGAAAAAGGAACTAAACACCGTTGGGTCATCCTTACAGGCTCAAGTGCTTTTTTAGAAAAGGGGAATTGAGAGTCCAGACATCTGTCCTCTTTGTCATGCACTGTGATGTGTTGACTGGATTTCAGTCATTGTGCCCCATAGCCCCAAGACTCACTTGCCCAATTCTAAGCTGTCCCAGGAGGAGTCTATTGTATTTAACATCTGCAGTTTTTCCCCTTCTCCTCAGGCTTTGCCTTTTTATACTTCAGAGAGAGGAGGACTTTTTAATTGGAAACCTAGAATTATCATGTTTTCCTTGCATCATTAAGGTAAACAGAGCTCTTGTTTCCATAAACTGCTAGAATTATGGGAATAACAGTTGTAAATCTATTTATGTAAGAATCATGGTCACCTCTTCCCATGGGTTTGGTATTGTGGTTTTGTTCAGCGTTTGTTACTTCTGTGTTTATTCAATTTCTCTTCCTTGTGGCCTAAACATATGACTTTTGAGACACTGAAAGAGGGCTAGGACATATTTTCTATTTAAAAATATCTTCAAGAGTGAATATAGAGACAGATAAGAAACCCATTAGGTTCCAGCATTTGTACCTCCCTCAGTCAGCTTCCTGGGTGTTTCCTCTTTCATGGTTTTAGAGCTTCAGGGACTATTTCAAGATTTGTATCTTGATCCTGAGGGACTCTAGTGGCATGGAGGTTAAGTGCCTGGGTGCACAGAACGGCCAGCAGCTTAAACCCACCAGGCCCTCCAAAGGAGCAAGGGTTGCCGGTCAGCATCCCTACAGGTTACAGCCTTGGAAAGCCTGTTGGGCAGCTCTGCTCCACTGTGAATGTTCTATGAGGCAGAAGCCCCTTGATAGTGGTGGGAACCTGGCCCCCGAGGAACGCTTTAGGCCACATTAGATTGTTGCACATGTTTTGTCATGTTCTGTGGGCTGCTGCCAGGAATCGATACCCATCCTCGCTTCCTTCTGTTTGGATTTTGTAAATGGCATTGCTCCTAGGTCTTGTGGAGCCAGGGTTCCTTTTTCAGTCCCCAGGTATCCCTTTGGGACAGACATTGTGAAGCGAGACTGTGCCTGGTGCCTGGCTCCTGGTACACTGTGGCTTACTCAGCGCAGCCTCAGGCTCACCCTCTAAATCAGATGCTGACCCAGTGGTTTACAGAGAACTCATCCTCCCCCTCATGAATTTTCTGACAACCTCGTGACTTTCACATGGACACTGTGAGTGGCTCTTGAGAAATTGTTTCATAAGAGATTTTTATATTTTCTTATAAGATTGGTTCTTTTCCTTAAAGTTAACACATTCCAGAATTTCTACATAAATCTCAAGAACAAAGTGTTGATTCTTGCCCCTCCTTACATTTATTAATGTGTGATAACGTTTATCAACGTGTGTTAATGTTGTCTTCACATTACCAATAATGTATTACCATTGATTATCCTAAATATGTATGGAAATGTCCTTTTGTTGTTACTTGCTAACTGACTTGCTGTCTTGTGTTCCTCTGCATTCTGCTCCTAGTTATCTTACATGGAGCTATAGTGTCCTCAGATCAACAAATAAAAGGTAGCAGAAAACACAAATTGTATGACTAAGTAACTTCTACTGCATTACTTCAACTGGCTTCTTTTGACAAGCCCACTTTGCGCCCTTGGTCCATTCTAATTAGTATTTTTCAAAATGTCACACTCAGAAGTGCTGCTTTCAGTTCCTTTTGAAAATCCTTTTAGAAGAATCTGTAATTGAGCTTATATAAGGGCTCTCTTGTTGGATTTTACCCCCAGCATTGAGGTGCTGGTGACATTTTCTGTTGACCCCTTGTAGGTTTTTTCCCAGTCCTGTGTGTGGTATGGAGAGTGTGGGATCGCATCCGGAGACAAGAGGTACAATTGCAAATATTCTGGGCCACCAAAACCATTGCCAAAAGATGGGTATGACCTGGTGCAGGTAAGTTCATATCTGGGGTGATGGGAATATAAGAACCTTTCTGAATAAGCCTTAAATATTAAGACAGTGGGAGAGGCTTAACTCTTATCCCAAATCCTTCTCTGTAGTACACCATAGCATAGGAGGTGGCATCACTCCAGAGGCTTGATCTTTCACTGACTTTGTTTCTCTTAAGATGTCACAGCAGCGAGTTACTGTTTAGAGCCTGCCCTTGGCACCAAAGTGTTCTTTGCAGGCTTTGCAGAATATATAAATCAGCCTTTTGTTAGTTCCTCGATTTTAGGACTCAAATGAACTTGACTCCTAAGGGCGGGGGCTTGCTTGTCCTCTCTTCATTTTAATGGTTCCTCTGTTTTGTGTGGAGTGCCTATGAATTTTGATTCCTCCCAGCATTATCTTTTTATGATCCCTGGTCCTCAGGAATATTTGAAAAGAACTGGAAGTACTAGGTTGAAGAGACTGATTTTAGGGATTTCCATAATGAGCAAAAAGGTTGACATAACAGATCTTCTGGACTCAATCAGAATTATTCATTCAAGACATTTATTTGTCTTTGCCGAGAGTGACCAACTAATGGAAATAATTAATAGCATTAGGGTTGAACGTAAACACAGAAAAAACTGAAGATGACCTAATGCTTCACTCTTAGGTGTAGACCTAAGAGACTTGAAAATAGCAAGGCCGGCACACAACCTACCCAGTGTTCATAGCTGTGCGTGTCATGATACCTGCAAGGTGGAGACAGCCCATCAGTTGGTGAATGGACTAAAAAATGTTGGGTCATACACACATGTGGCTGTAAATAGAAAAATGAAAATGCTACACATGTCAAAACATATGCGAGTACTGAAAATACATTAAGCAAAAAGATCACACTTCTATGAAATAATATATAAAACCCAAAATTATTAATAGCTATTAGGTGAGGGAGGGCAGAGAGGTGGGAGTTTTTGCTTAGGGGTACTGAGTTTTTCTGTTAATGATGATAGAATAACTGGGAAAAGGATAGCTAGAATGGTTGCACCATTTTACAATCCCACCAGCAATGTGTAAGAATTCCTTTCTCGCCACATCCTCCATTCTGGAAGGCAGTTTGGTGCTTCCTCAAAAAGCTGAACATAGAGGTGCACAGTTCAAATCCACCAGATGCTTTGCTGGAGAAGGAGGGACAATCTCCTCCTGTACCAGTCAGATCCAATTTGACGGTACACACACAAAAAATAATAGAATGAATAAAAGAAAAAAAATTTTTTTAAAAAGCTGAACATAGAAATTCCATATGACCCAGCTATTCCACTACTTGGAATATATACTCTGAGAAAATGAGAACTGAGCCACAAATGGAGATTTGAACACCAGTGTTCATAGCAGCATTATTCACCATCACAAGGACATGGAAACAGCCCCAAATGTCCAATCACAAACGAACGGATTGAAAATTATGGTACATTCACCCAATGGAATACGATGCAGCACACAGGAACAATGATTTTGTAAATTATTAACTTGGGAGGGAATGGAGAACATTATGCTGAGTGAACTAACGCAGTCCCACAAGGACAAATATTGTATAAAACCATTATTGTAGGCAGCCCGCTTGCTGCCGCCCCCGCCGCACCCCCGAGGCTGCCTGGCGGAGCGGAGAGGGGGCCCGGCGTCCGCTGCTTTGCTTCGGCCTGGCCGGGAGGCGTGCATGCCCCGGCTGCCCGCGGCGCTCACCAGCAGCATGCTCTATTTCCAGATGGTGATTATGGCAGGGACGGTGATGCTGGCGTACTACTTCGAGTACACGGACATGTTCACCGTAAACGTGCAAGGCTTCCTCTGTCACGACAGCGCCTAACGCAAGCCCTACCCGGGCCCGGAGGACAGCAGCGCTGTGCCCCCGGTGCTCCTCTACTCGCTGGCTGCCGGGGTCCCCGTGCTCGTGATAATAGTTGGAGAAACTGCTGTGTTTTGCCTACAACTAGCTACAAGAGATTTTGAAAACCAGGAAAAGACTATTTTGACTGGAGACTATTGCTATATAAATCCACTGGTGCGTCGAACTGTCCGATTTCTTGGAATTTACACGTTTGGATTATTTGCTACAGATATCTTTGTAAATGCCGGACAAGTAATTACAGGGAATCTGGCTCCACATTTTCTTGCCCTGTGTAAACCCAACTATACGGCGCTGGGATGCCAGCAGTATACACAGTTCATCAGTGGAGAGGAGGCCTGTACCGGCAACCCAGACCTCATCATGAGGGCAAGGAAAACGTTTCCATCTAAAGAAGCGGCCCTCAGTGTCTATGCAGCTATGTACCTGGCAATGTACATTACCAGCACAATCAAAACCAAAGGAACAAGACTTGCTAAGCCTGTTCTATGTTTGGGCTTAATGTGTTTGGCCTTTCTGACTGGACTCAACAGAGTAGCAGAATATCTAAATCATCGGTCAGATGTGATAGCAGGCTTTCTTGTTGGAATTTCTATAGCAGTATTTCTGGTTGTGTATGTGGTAAATAATTTCAAAGGAAGACAACCAGAAAATGAGCATATACACATGGATAATCTGGCACAGATGCCAATGATCAGCATTCCTCGAGTAGAAAGTCCTTTGGAAAAGAACCACATCACCGCCTTCACGGAAGTCACATGATAATGAAGCAGATGGTCTTTCCTTGCACTGGACATCATCCCTTTTCACCATCCATCCATAACACCCAAAGTTTGTTTAGTCACAAAAGAGGTTTTTAAAGTTGTCTAATAATTTTTATAATTTTAAAATCATTATCAACTTACCTGTTTTCCCCACTAGACTGTGAGCTCCTCGAAGGCAAGACTGTGTCTTTTTTTTTTTCTGTACCCCCTGCACCTACCACTATGCTTAGCATTAAGTAGGTGTACAATAAAGAGTTGATATCCAAATGAAAAAAAAACACAAAACCATTATTGTAGAATGAGTATAAGGATCCAAAAGGGGTAAGAGAGATTGGAGGCAGAGGGATGAGGATGTGCAGGGACAGAGGGGTTGTACATCATGGGGTTGTACAATTTGATGGGGGAAATTGAAAGAATTTGTTCTTGAAAACCATGTATTTGAATTTTGTAACTAAACTACAAAAAGAATAGCTAGAATAGTTGAATATCCTAAAGGATAGAATAAATACCTCTGAATTATACATGTAGAAATTGTTGGATTGAGGTATATCATGTTGTATATATAAAAAAAAGAATTCTGGTGACAAAGTGGCTAAATACTCAGCTGCTACCTAAAAGGTCAGTGGTTCAAATTTACCAGCTGCTCTGAGTAGGAAACAGATGTGTCAGTGTGCTCTCTTCAGATTTACAGCATTTTTGCTTGCTTTTGTTGTTTATATGGTTTTTAATGTTATGTCTGTTTTTGCCACAATAAACTGGGGCAGTGGGGGTTGGTGTGTCGGAATTAGTGAGACTAGCTCAAGGCAGGACAGATTGCAGAGCTGCTGTACATAGGGTCACTATAGATCACAGGCAACTTGATGGCACATAACAACAACACAACATTTTTTAACCTAAAGGGAGGTCAAATGATTGTCAAGGAGAGAAAGCAAGCCTACACAAAAGAAAACTAAGCCATCAGCATTTTCTTATGACTCCGTAGCTTATAAATAGCAAGTTTCTTGTCTTTTAAAAGAATGCTTCAAGAACTTGGCATATATGTATCCTTACCCTTGTGTGCCTGGAAAGAATGACATGAAAGAGGAGTCTTTTGTCAGTAGGCCTGTTGGTCCTTAGTCTAACTGCTGCTCTGGTCTCTCTGTTTGTTTGTCTGAAAGGAGCTCTGTCCAGGATTCTTCTTTGACAACGTCAGCCTTTGCTGCGATGTTCAGCAACTTCAGACACTGAAGGCCAACCTGCAGCTGCCTCTGCAGTTTCTGTCCAGGTAGGTTGACCTGTGGGACAAACAAACAAATGACATTTTGTGGTACTTACTTAGCAATAAGCAATCTAATTTTCTTTTTAAAGGAGAAGGTTTTGTTCTGTTGTATTTTAAGAAAGCAGTCTTAAGACTTTTCAGAAATAAAATAGTAATTGTCAGACTTGTTCTCCCTTCTCTTCCCAGTCATGGTTGAGGTTTGGTTTTCTTGAGGTATCTTCCCCACAACAGACCTGTGTCCCTTCACGCTTGAGACCCTGCGAGGGGATGGGGGTGCTGGGGTTCCTGCTGAGTCTCTGGCTGTGACCCTCCGTGTACAGTCATGTGTCCCTCCCTCTTCTCTAGTGTGTGTGTCTTTCTTTCTTCTTGCAGTAAATGCTGCGCTTGGATCTTTGTCTTCATTAGAGCTGCACTCGGGTCACTGGTAACAAGCTCATCCTGGCATGGTTGCCTCGCTCTGTCAGATTAGTTTCCGGTCCAGACTGTTCTCTGTGACACAGCAATGTAAAGAGTTGCACAATCATGGTCTTCTCTAGGCTTACACAGCAACCCTTAAATATGCCAGCGAACGAGCTGGGGTGTTCTTTTAGACCAGCTGCTTGTGGTATCTTTCTAGATCTGTCAGCCTTAAATGTCTATGAAACATATCTGAGAAGGGGAGAGGTGCTAACCTGTGCAGGTATTACAGCATGTGACAGGGGATAGGCCAGCTTGCACTGAGGAAACCCTGTCTCCTGACAGAAGTCCAAATTGACAGTACAGAATAGAAAACCATCACTACATCATTCTTTTGGGACAATACATGATGTTTAGATAGATCAAAAAATAACCATCTAATCAGGCTAGTCTGTCCCATGGAGGGCAGGTGGACTTTGAGGGAGCCAGATTGGCGCCAGCTTGCAGTGGAAGCACATTTATAAGCACCCATCTTAGGTGAGGCAAGATGGACATAAACATGAAAGATGTCCCCCATGTTGTTTTCTGATGCACCAAAGTTTTTCTTATTTTATTAAATAATGGGAGGGTAGGAGCAGAGGGTGAGGATGGGCAGTAGGATAATTATAGAGTGGCACAGTTTCATGGGTGGAGGGAGGAGTGGGTAAAGGAAATGGGAAAGATCCAGTGTGAAAAACAATGTATACAAACTTGGTAAGCAAACCAGTATAAAATAAAATTTTATTTAAGAAAAAATAATAGCTAATAATGAGAAGCAAGCTACTATATGAAATGTTAAAGAGCCATGAAGGTGGATGATGATTGCGGTTACATGTACTTGTTAGATGTCCTCGAGTTGATTCCAGCTTCCTGTGATGCCACCTGGCCAAGCAGAAGTGCCTCTTAGAGGTTTTAAGCTGTGAATTGTACGGGAGCAGACTGCCAGGTCTTTCTCCAGAGGACTTTACTTGATACATTTCAATCACTAGCCTTTCTTTCAACTACAAGCTGAGCCCTTTACCATTGTACCACTGTGACTCCTTAGAATGTATACTGATAGTCTAGTCTACTCCAGTTTACAGCCTCCCCCAGCCTGCCCAGCACAGCTGAATGAAACACTGTCCGAGCGCATGGAAACACACTTGCTTCATAGAAAAATAGAGAATATCGTTTACTCCAAGAGTGGTTTTCTGTCACATAGTTATGCTCCTTTGATGTTTTTAAACATGATCTCACTTTTAAAAGTACTGTTTGCTCTAGAGAGTTGTTTGCTTAGAAAAGTAGAGAGCAACCAGCTTCCAAGTGGCAGTTGCATAATCACTTCCTTTTGAAATGACACCTAACAAAATAGACTAATTACAGCAGGAGTTTTTAAGTGACAGCAGTTTTTAAAGAGATGCCTTTAATGTAAAGTCTTATGAGTCAAGTAGTTTAGTAGCTGCTCCTGGTAAATTGCTTATCTATAATGAACATCATTCTTTCCCTATTTTAATTCAACTCTTTTGGTGTTTCTCTTGTCAGGGAACTAATACAGAATACAATTATCTTTTTCTTCAGGTGTCCATCCTGTTTTTATAACCTCATGAACTTGTTTTGCGAGCTGACCTGTAGCCCTCAACAGAGTCAGTTTCTGAATGTTACAGCCACGGCAGATTATATCGACCCTGTTACACACCAGACTAAAACAAACGTAGAAGAGCTTCAGTACTATATTGGAGAGACCTTTGCCAATGGTATGTTGTCTTGTCAACATTTGGAAAATGACAGTTTTTTATTCCATTGGCCCTGAATTGAGTGTTATTGCTTTGTTTATATCCTAGAACTTGGTCTACAACCTGTAAGACAATCTTCATAAAGTATTTCCTTTAGTGTCCTCTTAACTGGAAATTTTCCCACCTGGAAAGTATCAGTATGTGCAAGTTTCCTTCTTTGTACTTTGTTAATAATCCCTGGAACTTGGCCTCTAGTGGACGTGAATTGTGTAACTGTGGGACCTGCTGCAGGACTGATGAGGGAGGTGGAAGGGTAGACCTAGTTGGAAGTGGAGGAAAGGTTTTGAATGTGAAGAAATAGATAGCTATCAGAAAAGTAAGCAAGTATGGCAAATAGAAGAAGCATTCCAAACTAGAAATCCAGGACAATCTGAAAGGGATTCTGTAATCATGGTTGAAAAGGATAAAATGATAGAATTCTGAAAGAATATAACATTATGGAAAAATAATTGTCATATCAGATAAAGAACCAAATGACCTGTTAATAAGCAATTGTCATTGAAATGAGCTAATTTATTTGTTT
>NW_006400251.1:516511-555771 GCF_000299155.1 Elephantulus edwardii | reverse complement strand
ATTTTCTAAATTCTAGATAGAAGTCCCTTATCTGACATGTCATTCCCAAATACTTTTTCCCAGTCTGTGGCTTCCCTTTTTACCCTCTTGGAGAAGTTTTTGGATGTGCATAGGGATTTGATTCTTAGAAGGTCCCATTCATCTATTTTTTTTATCTTCTCCTGGTTGTAGAGAAATGAACTGATTTATTAAACAGTATTAAACACAGCTGACCAAAGAACTTGTCAAAAAAACCCTGCAAAATGTTGTTGTTGTTGTTGTTGTTGTTGTTGTTGTTGGGTCCCATTGAGTCGAGTACATCTCATAGTGACCCTCTGACCCCTGTCTGAACCCTGTCCTATCTTCTGACATTCTCACATTTCCTGACACACCACAGCTCATTGTGGCAATCACCACGTTGATCCACCTGGTTGAGGGTCTTCCTGTCCTTTGCTGACCCTACACACTTCCAACATCATGTCCTTCTCCAAGGAATAGCCCCTCCTAGCAACATGCCCGAAGTATGTGAGATGAAGCTTCATCATGATTGCCTCCAAAGAGCACTCCAGCTGCACTCTCTCTAAGACATATCTGTTTGTTCTCTTGCCCATCCATGGGATATTCACTGCTCTTCTCCAACACCATGGCTCAAAGGCATTAATTCTTTTGTCATCCTTATTCCTTGTCCAGTTCGCAAATGCATAGCAAGTGATCAGAAATACGATGGCCTCAATCAGACACATCTTAGTCTGCAAAGTGATATTATTACTCCTCAATATGGAGAAGTCCCTAATTGCATACTTTCCTAGTGCAGTACATTTCCTGCTGGTACCAGTGGTGCTGATTGTGGATCCAAGTAAGATGAAGTTCTTGACAGTTGTTGTCTTTTCTCCATCTATTGTGATGTTGCCTATAGGTCCAGTGGTAAAAATCTTTGTTTTCTTGACATTGAGATGGAATCCATATTGAAGGCTGTATTCATTGATCTGCAACAAGTGCTTCAAGTCCTCATTTTCAGCAAGTAAGGTTGTGTCATCTGTGTAACAGTTTACTGATGAGTCTCCCTCTGATCCTGATGCCACATTCATCATCATAGAGTCCAGTTTCTCAAATAATTTGCTCAGCATACAGATTGAACAAGTATATAGAGAGAATGCAACCCTGATACACTCCCTTCTTAATTTTTAATCACGTAGTGTTCCGTTGTACATGTTGTACATATACATGAAATAAGGCCCCCAGAATAGATGGTATACCAGTTGACATATTTTAGCTAACAGATGCTGCCGTGGATGTGCTCACCAAGTTGTGCCAAGAAATCTGGAGAACAACCACTTGGCCAACTGACTGGAAGAGGTCTATATTTGTTCCCATCCCAAAGAAGGGCGACCCAACTGAATGTGGAAACTACAGAACAATATCATTGATTTCACATGCAAGCAAGATTCTACTGAAGATTATCCAAAAACGACTGGAACAGTACATCAGCAGAGAACTGCCAGAAGTCCAGGCTGGGTTTAGAAGGGGTCATGGTACTAGGGATATTATAGCTGATGTTAGATGGATCTTAGCTGAAAGCAGAGAATACCATAAGAATGTCTATCTGTGTTTCATTGATTATACAAAGGCATTTGACTGTGTGGATCATAACATACTGTGGCTGACTCAGAGAAGAATGGGAATCCCAGAATATTTAATCGTGCTAATGCGAAACCTATACTTGGACCAAGAGGCAGTAGTCAGAACAGAGCAGGCAACACTGCATGGTTCAAAATTGGGAAGGGTGTATGCCAGGGATGTATCCTATCTCCATACCTTTTCAGCCTGTATGCAGAGCAGATTATCTGAGAGTCTGGGCTCTATGAGGAGAAGCGTGGTGTTAGGATTGGTGGATAATCTATCAACAATCTGCGTTATGCAAATGACACAACCCTGCTCGCTGAAACTGAGGAGGACCTTATGCACTTACTGCAGAGGGTCAAGGACTGCAGCCTTCAATATGGACTGAGGCTCAATGTCAAGAAGACAAAAATTCTCACCACCGGACCAATTGGTAGCATCAAGATGGATGGCGAAGAGATTGAGAGTGTTCACAGCTTCAGTTTGCTCGGCTCCACGGTCAACACTCTTGGCACCAGTAGCCAGGAAATCAAAAAACATATTGCGATGGGAAAGTCTGCGTTTAGGGACCTCTCTAAAGTACTCAAGAGCAACGGTGTCTCTCTGGAGACTAAGGTGCGCCTGATACAGGCCATGGTTTTTGCAATCACTTGTTATGCATCAGAGGGTTGGACAATGACTGGGGGGATAGACGGAGAATTGACGCCTTTGAGCTGTGGTGCTGGAGAAGAGTATTGAATGTACCATGGACTGCCAAGAAAACAAACAGATTCATCCTAGAGAAGGTTAAACCAGGCTGCTCCTTGGAGGCAAGGATTCTGGGGCTTCGTCTGACATACTTTGGACATGTTGTAAGGAGGGACAGGTCTTTAGAGAGGGACATCATGCTGGGTAGAGTGGAGGGACA
Organism: Elephantulus edwardii; assembly: GCF_000299155.1. NCBI lineage: Eukaryota > Metazoa > Chordata > Mammalia > Macroscelidea > Macroscelididae > Elephantulus > Elephantulus edwardii. The sequence goes on along the minus strand of NW_006400251.1, from coordinate 553,265 downwards.
GCGCAGGAGGGGAAGACCCTCTATGAGGTGGATTGATTCAGTGACTGGGGTAATCGGGATGGGTGTGTCAGAGGCAATGAGATTTGCATGGGATAGAGCACGGTTTAGGGCTGTTGTACATAGGGTCGCTATGAGTCGCAAACGACTCAATGGCACATAACAACAACAACAGTGTTCTGTTGCTCTGTTCACACTATAGTCTCCTGGGCTAGGTATAGGTTTCATGTGATCATGATTAAGTGCTCTGGGATTCCTATTCTTCTCCATGTTAGCCATAACTTGTTATGATCCACACAGTCAAATGCCTTTGCTTAGTCAATAAAGCATAAATAGATGTTTTTCTGGTATTCTTTACTTTAAGCCAGGATCCATCTGACATTAGCAGTGTTGTCCCTGGTGCCATGACCTCCTCTGAATCCTCATTGATCTTCTGGCAGTTCCCTATCTTTGTACTGTTCTAGCCATATTTTTTTTTGTTTTTTTTATTATTATTTTTGTGTGCATGTACCATCAAATCAGATCTGACAGGTACAGGAGGATATTGCGCCTCCTCCGGCAGAGCATCTGGTGGATTCGAACCGTGTTCCTCTGGGATTGCAGTGCAGTTTCTTGCCACTAGGCCACCAGAGCTCCCCTTGTTCTAGCCATATTTGAATGATCTTCAGCAGTATTTTGCTTGCATGTGGTATTAATGATACTGTTCGATAGTTTCCTCACTCTGTTGAATCACTTTTCTTGGGAATAGGAACTCTTCCAATACATTGGCCAGACAGCTGCCTTCCAAATTTCCTGGCATCGACTGCTGAGTGCATCCAGGGCTGCATCTGTTAATTGAAACAAGTCAATTGATAGCCCATTGATTCCTGGGGCCTTATTTTTGCCAGTGCCTTCATGGTAGCTTCAGCTTCCTCCTTCATTACCATTGGCTCCTGTTCATAAAGTACTGACTAAGATTTTTCAGTATAAGTCAATTCTTTCTGGTACATTGATTCTGTACATTCCCTCTATCTTCTTTTTTTGAAAAAAATAAATTATTTTTTCTTTTTTTCATTTGTTTTGTGCCATCAAATTGGATCCAACTGGTACAGCAGGAGATTGCCTCTCCTCCAGCGGAGCATCTGGTGGATTCAAACTGCGCACTTTCAGGATTTCAGAACAGCTTCTTGCCACTACGCCACCAGAGTTCCCTCCTCTATCTTCTTTTGATGCTTTCTGGGTCATTCAATATATTGCCCATAAGCATCTTTCAATATTGTGACTCAAGGCTTAAATTTGTTTTTACATTCTCTCAGATTGAGAAATGCAGAGAGTTTTTCTCTTTTATTCTCCAATTCCAGCTCTCAGCACATTCCATTATAATACTTTGTTTTATCTTCTTGAGCTGTCCTTTTAAATCCATTCCGGTTCGGCATGTTTTCTCTTTATTTTGGCTTCTCAATGCTGTAAGACAATTTTTAGAGTGTCTTCTGACATCCATTTTGTTCTTTATTTCCCCCTGTCTTTGTAATGACCCTTTGCTTTCTTCATGGATAATATCACCCAACAACTCATCTGGACTTCAATCATTGTGTTCAGTGCTTTAAGCCTCTTCTTGAGATGATGTTGAAATTCAGATTAAATAGATTCAAGATCCTGTTTTTGGTTCTCATGAACTTTTTTTTGCTTTTCATTTTCTTAGGCCTCAGTTTGAATTTACACATGAGCAACTGATGGTCTTACCCAAATCTGCCTCTGGCATTCTTTTGACTGCCAATATTGAACTTCTCCAACAATTTCTTCCACAAATTTAGTCGATCTGATTCCTGTGCAGCCCATCAGGTCAGATCCATCTCTAAAGTCATTGTGCCTTTTAAAAAAGGTATTTACAATGAATAAATCATTGAAAATACAAAATTCAATCATTCTATTTCCAGCTTCATTTCTGTCACCATACCCATATTTTCCAACTACTATTCCTTCTTTCCTGCATCCAACTTTTGCGTTCCAGTCACCAATTATCAATAACGCATCTTGATTGCATGTTCAGTCAATTTCAGACTACAAGATTTGGTAGAAATTTTCAATTTCTTCTTTGGTTCAGTATAATATTCTATCACTCACAACATTGTACTTCAGGATAGAACTTGAAATTGACTTCTTGACTATGAATGCAACACCAAAATTATATAGTTAGTGAAAAATTCAATAAAATTTTTGACCTGAAGGATAACATACACACTTCTTTGTAATGGCCCAATTAAAAATGTAACAAGAAAATAACGAAATAGAAAAAAAGATCCCATTTAGAAAAGGCAGCAAAAGTAAGATGCCTAGGAAAACAGTCTATCAAAAGCTACAACTTAAATGCATGCTACCAGAATTGAGAGGGCCCTTTGTGTCCAGAAATAGGATAAAACATTGCTTATCAGGGAAGTTGATAAAGGACAGATATGTCGTGATGCATCATTGAGGGGAAAAGTCGACTGCTTAATAAATGTGTGGAGATTATTGATTATCCATATTCATCTAACTTTTCTTTTTATGCCTCCAGAAACTCTATGAACTTTGATAGATGTCAGTAGTTGCAAAGAGGCTTCAGACCTTGTGTTCTTAGGGTCACTATGAGTCATGCTCGACTTGAAGGCAATCAACAGCAACGTATCATTTTATGCTAAAAAGGAACTGGCTATACAACTAAGTGTGAGATGTAAATTTTTTAAATAAGCATCCTTATTAAAATAAGGGAAGCTTTCTAGATGAACAACAAAACCATAAAATATTTATAAATACAGTGATAAGTATCTGGAACAAGCAGAGCTTTGTGAAGAGATGCACAAAGATATATACACAAATCGATATTTTTGTAAAATGGGCATTAAACTAACCACAAAATAGCTTACACAAAACTTAGGGAGAGATGCTCATTTTTACTAATAATTAGGGAGATGCTGGTTAAAACCATGAGCGGCTCATAATCATACATTATGAGGTTGGCACAAATTAGAAAGTGGCCAACTCCAGACATTAATAAAGATGTGGAACAATAAGAATTCTAAGATGCTGTGTCACTATGCAAGTTGCCGTTTTGATAAACCATTTTGGACTGACTGCCGGGTGAACCACTCAGAAATTTCACCTTCAGGTGCCCACCCTAGAGAAATTCTCCACATAAAAATGTTGTTTGGAGTCATCAAGTCGACTACAACATAACAACAACCAGCAGTGGGCTCCTGTGTATCAAAGCTGACGAGGATGGCACAGATAGGGCAGGATTCAGGTTGGCTCTTCATAGGGTCACTATGAGTTGTGCATGACAGCACCTAAAACATAAATGGATCTGTCTGGCCTTTGCCAAATCCTGAGCCTTCTTCATTATCTCTGATGTACTTGAGCCCATTGTTACAGTCACTGTGTCATTCTACTTCACTAAGGATCTCCCTATGCTTCCATGAAAAGAAAACTAGAAGGATTCAAGTAAGACTGTTTATGGTAGCAATATTGTGATCATGAGAAATTAGGAACACTAAATGCTGGTCACTGTCTATGAAAACCCAGTGGAGTCAGCTGTGAGTCAGTACTGATGCAATGAAAGTAAGTGTGTGAAGTGCTTGTTAACAAAAGAATGAGTGGATTTGCTGACAGTATACCCACTGCTGTCAACTTGATTCTGACTCATAGCAACCTCTAGCACAGAGTAGAAGTGCTCACAGAGGCTCCACATCTGCAGATCTCCATGGACACAGACTGCCTTCTCTTTCTCCAGATGACTGGCTTGTGGGTTCAAGCCGCCAACTTTGCAATGAGCAGCTGTACGCTTTTAACCACTGTGCCATACCACCAAGGTTCCTTGTTGAGAAGATTATTGGTTTTGCTGTGTGCCTCAAGTTAGAACCGACCCATAGCTGACCCTCCAGTGGATTTTCAGAGACGGTAAATCACATAGGAAGAGATTACCCATCCTTCTTCCGTGGAGCAGCTGATGGATTTTAATCACATGCCTTATCGTTACATAGATGAATGGATAACAGTATCAGAATGTACAAATTAGTATATCTGCCAGGGTTAATGAACCTTTTAGAACATTGGTAGAGAACTTAGTTGCAGAACAGAGATCATATTATAGTTCATGTGATATTTTAAGACAGACTAGTACTTGTGAATGTTAATACCAGCATACATTCATAGGAATGTCAGCATCTAATTGGGGTGTGACTGCCACGGAATAGGGAGACCACTGCTGATAGAGTTAGAGGGCTTTAGCTGTCTCTATAGTGCATAATTTTTAATTGTTAAGACAAATATTATAAAATGGCAAGATGTCTGGAGGTTAGTGGTGAAATATATGTAGTAGTCTCCATACTTTTCTATATGCTTGAAATATATACTAAATAAAATTAAGAGTTCTAGCAATTGAAAAGACAGAGGGGTTGAAAAAAGACAGTGGGCAAAGGCATACTGGCTGAGACTTTTCCAGAATGGTTATAAATCCTCAGATGGAAAAAACAGAAGGAATCCTTAGGCAGGATAAATTAATAAGAGTTACACATCTAGGGGAGCTCTGTTGGCCTAGTGTCAAGAAGTTGCACTGTAGTCCCAGAGATTTGCATTTCAAATCCACCAGATACTCTGCTGGAGAAGGAGGAGCAATCCCCTCCTGTACCAGTCAGATCTGATTTAACAGAACACACACACACACACACACACAGAATTATACATCTAAAGATAGTTCTAGTGGTGGTAGTTGTTGGATCAGTCTGCTATCCATAGTGACATCAGACACAGAATAACAAGCCTTTTGGGAGCCGTAGGGTATTCAGGAGTAAATGCCCATACCTTTCTTTCTACTCTGTCTTAGTGTGGAAGCTCCACTGAAATCTGCTCTGTGTTGCAGTGGTGTGCAGGCTTCCCCTGACAGAGGTGGGGTGGTGTGTGAGTGCACTGACTGAAAATCAAACCTGGATCTCCCATAAAATCCTACCAGTGAACCCACTGAACCGTGACTGCCCTATCCAGAAAAGCTGTAAAGCACCAGAGACAGATGTCTTAAAAACACATGGAAAGAAGAGACAAGTCTTAAAGAATGACTGCGAGAGGTTTTAAATAGCAGGCCAGGAAGCAATGGAAGAACATCTTCACAGATCCGTGGAAGTACCGTTGCTCAAAGGACAAAGCAAAATGAATTTCTAAACATATCCTTAAAGTGTAGTGGAAGAAGAGCCTAGAAAGTTACAGTTCTCCCATCAGGTGAGGTTCTGGGCCCCCATCCTGGCTGCAGGGGTGCAAGATGCTACTTCTCTGTTGCTATGAGAACACCATGGGAAAACGAGAACTGTTCCTGTCTGATGTTCACTCTTCATTTACTTGGAATCTAGCCTCCAGTAGAATTTGCAGGTTGATAAACCAGTTTGAAGGGACTCTCCATTCTAGTCCTTCCTGTTGACTGTCCTACATCCCAGGTGCTCACCTAATACTACTGGGTTGCAGGGCACAGAGAGATCAGTGTTTTCTGAGCTCTCATGGCTGAATTAATGCAAACGCTGGCTTTCAGTCTTCTCCCTGGGGTTCCCTTCCAGCCATGTACAACGCCTGCCGGGACGTCGAGGCTCCCTCAAGTAATGACAAAGCCCTTGGACTGCTGTGTGGAAAGGACGCCAAAGCCTGCAATGCCACCAACTGGATTGAGTACATGTTCAACAAGGACAACGGCCAGGCTCCGTTTACCATCACACCTATATTTTCAGGTGGGGATAAAGACTCTCAAATTCAATGCATATGTGATGGATGCTATTTTAAAGCCAGATTGCCCCAATAATTTTTTTTAATTGGAGAACTTAAATTTATTTTACCCATACTAAGAGACCACCTTGCATATTTTATCCTTAAGGTAAAATGGATATGAATTCTTAATTTTTCTTTTAATTCCTAAAATGTTTATAATTTCTGCAATTGTGCTGTCACATTCAGGAACTACTAATTAATTAGGCATGGCCCAGTCATTTGAAATAAGAAGTTAAAGAGTTTCAAATGACTGGTTCCTGGGCCTTCTCTCCTGAGAGGGATAACTCATGCGTGGATCTTGCCCCTCAGTCATTGAGGGAGGATCCTGGGGAAGAATCAGTGTCTCCATAGCTGAAAAAGAGTACTTTTTTTTGCTTGTTTTTTTTAAAAAGGCCAAAAGATTACAATGACTTTTTCAGAAGCTCTGCCATAGTATCTGGGTAATTCCTTTGGGTGGAGATAAGACATGATTTATGGTTTAACTTGATGTACAGTGTATTCTTTTCTCAGTGACGACCCCACACACTGAATTGTTGAGGTAACTTGAGGTTTTAGAGCGCCAAGCAGCACATCATAATTATTAATTTCATCAAGAAAAATTCAAGACTCTTATTGTTACAGCCATGCTGTATATTTCAGTGTGTCCTTGTTGAGTTTAAGTGTAATATGAGACAAAACATGTTTAATGCTTTTCTTTAACACATTGCCGCACACTTTTAAATTGACGACCGTGCTTAGAAACACATTTTGCCGTCATTTGTGGCAACATGCTGAGATGGTTGACCCATATATTCCCTTCCTGTAGATGTGCCTGTACTTGGGATGGAGCCCATGAACAATGCCACCAAGGGCTGTGACGAGGCCGTGGACGAGGTCACAGGGCCCTGCAGCTGCCAGGACTGCTCCGCCGTCTGTGGCCCCAAGCCGCAGCCCCCGCCTCCTCCTGCTCCATGGATAATCTTTGGCTTGGACGCCATGTACGTCATCATGTGGATCACCTACATGGCATTTTTGCTTGTGTTTTTTGGAGCCATTTTTGCAGTGTGGTGCTACAGGTAAGTAGTTTTATTCATCCTCTGTGGCAGGAAGAGCACAATTACCTGCTGACACTTTAAAGCTTTCAGCTTGGCCATGTTGGTTAATTACAACATAAGACAAGTATCTGTCTAAGAATGTTTATGCCCTGCAAGTAGTAACCATTGAAAGGTCTTTTCAGATTTTAATTTATCGCCTGTTTGTTAATCTTACTCTTGTTGCTGCCGAGTCAGTTCCGACTCATAACTGATGCTTGGTGGGTTTCTAGCGCTGTGAATCACATGGGGGGAGACTGCCCATCTTTCTCCCAAGGAGCTGCAAGTGGGTTGGAACCACCGGAGAAGAGCACCCTTTAGGTTAGCAATACAGCCCTAGAAATGTCGTGCGGGGTCAATCTAGTGCAGATCTCATTTTTCATTTCCCTTGCATTTCTTTTTCTTTTTTTTTTTAAATTAAATTTTATTAGTTTTAATGAACATTTACAGAGATTTTTGGGTTTTCATTCATTCATTGTTGCACTGTTTTCTCCACCCTCATCCCCAGTTTGTTCTTCTTTCCCCCTGCCCCATGTCTGTTTTAATTGTCCAATTGCCACAGTGCTTGTCAAAGCCAGTTCTGATTAATCTCCTTTGTCAGTGTGTCCTTTGCCATTCCCTATCACTCCTCCCTGAGAGAGACTTCACCCTGATTCATAAGGAAAAGGGGATGGCGTATTCTCTTAGCTACTTCCTGCTGAAAAGGGACGCTGTGGGTTTCAGGGTGATTCCCTTGCATTCCTGATTAGAAGCAGTACTATCCTCACTCCTTATAGCTCCCTGTATTTTGCTCTAGGGCAATATTTTCTCCCCCATGAAAGCGGTGATATTTCCACTGTCATTTGCTAGGCCTTTCTTCAAAGGCATCTGGATGAGTTAGTAGCCAAGGACTTAATGGTTTGTACCATAGGGCCCTGAAACCAGTATTTTTTTTAAGAAAAAAACAACTTTATAACATTTTAAAACTTTTCTTATGCTTTAAGTGGAAGTTTATTCTGCACTACCTGGCTTTCCATTCACTCCTTCATACAGATGCTGCTTTATGACGTTAATTAGAGGTCTCCCAAATGGAGCAGCACTCTTCAGACTTCTTCCCTGGGATTGTTTTGGAAACATTTTTAGACCTTTAGAAATTTCAGAAGTAGTACATACATATTCTTTGCTCAGCATCCCCTAATGTTCTAACTTACATAACCACAATACAATTACTAAACTTAAGAATAATACATTGGTAACATATTGTTAGCTGGATCACAGACTTCATTCAGATTTCACCACTTTTTCCTCCTGAGGCCCTTTTATGGTTCTGGGGTCCCACATCTGATCGATGTTGTTATATTAGTTAGTCTCCTCCAGTCTGTGACCCTGAGTCTTTGTCTTTTGTGACCTTGACACTTTAGAAAAGTGACTTTTATAAAGTGCAGGTATTTTGTGGGATGTTCCTCAGTCTGTCCTCACCTGATCTTTTCTCATAAGTAGGCTTGAGGTGGTGTGCTTGGGACAAGAGCACCCAGAAATGGAATGTGTCCTCAGCATGTCACATCAGAGTCCATGGTGTCCTTGTGTGGTTCTTGGTAATGCCAGCCTTAATCTCCTAGCTCAGATGGTGTTTGTTGGATCTCTCTGCTGCAGGGTTAATGGTTTTCCTTTTGTGATGGTCACTATCATGAAAGAGATGTTTTGAAACTCTGCTAATATTCTGTTTCTTGAACTTTTACCCACTGTTGTTTTAGCATCTGTTGGTGGAGCTTGTTTACAACAGTTATTATGATGATATTTGCATGATGATGACACAGCATTTTCCTCATATTTTGTACATTTAGTAGCTGCCGGTACAAAGATCTGTAGGGAACTTTGGAAGCAGAGTTGGTAGGGAGTTACACTGCCAGCCTAACTGCCAAGCCCCTCCCATGGTTCCGCCAGAGAAAACTGTCTGGAGGATCGGTCGTGAGTTGATTCTGACTCACCACCAGTGAGCATCAAAGTACAAAGGTCTGTCCCTTCACCTCCATTTATTTACTGCTTCCAGTGTTTACATAAGGCTGGTTCTGTCTGTCTGCTGTGCTCTTATCTTTTATTGAGCACTTTCTTGTTTTCTGGTATCACAAGGTGTTCCAGTTTCATCTTTTATTTTCCCTGATCCAGTGCTTGGAATCAGCCTTTTCAGCAAGGATCCCCGGTTCCTTCTATTGTTTAGAAACAAGACTGCTCAGTGCTCCTGGGAAGGGCCATATCTATATATTGTGCTTTTAGAAATAACTTTTTATTTTATTCCTTACTTTAATATTCTTCAGTAAGATTTTACCGCCATGTGATATTAATGGTATTATTCAATGATTTGTAAATTCTGTAGGATCACCTACAGATAGTTGGCCAGGTAGCTATCTTTCAAATTTCTTGGCATAGACTGGTGAACATGTCCAGGGTTGCATCTATTAGTTCAAACAGATCAATTCCACCAACTCCTGGCACCTTGCTTTTTCCAGTACCTTGAGTTTCAACCTAATCTTCTTCCTTAATTACTATATGCTACTTCCTGAAATGGTTCCATGTCAACCACTTCTTTTTGGTACAGTGACTCTGAATGTTCTTGCATCTTCCTGCGTCATTTGACCCTAGAATCCTGCAGTGTTGCAACTCAAGGTTTGACTTTGTTCGTCAGTACTTTCAGTTTGAGAAAAGTCTTGTGTGTTTTTTCCTTTTTGTTTTCTAGCTCCAGTTCTTTGGACATTTCATTATAATATTTTGCTGTGAGAACAGTATATTTTTGAAGGATATACATTTTTCTATTCTATTGCTTTTTTCCGAATTTTTATTTTTTTCCTTACAAAGTTTGTAAACATTGTATTTCACACTATTCTTCATTAATAATGTGTTTCATTTAATTATAAAATTAATCACCATTGAACTGTGCTCACCATAACCTTGTCTTTCCAGATCCTTTCTGGATCTTTACCATTTCTGTTATCTTACCCCTCTGCCCACCAAATTGTGTGACCCTGTGCTTCCCCCCCGCCCATCTTCACCCCTCTTTTTTATGTATTATTTTTTCATTGTTGCACATTTCCTTCCTCCTCCTCTCCCCCTTGCCTAGCACTCCCTGAAATACACCCCTTGTTACAAATTGTTGTCATTCATATAACGTGTAATCATATATTCCTTTCAGACAGTTCTTACACTCCTAAGTTCTAATACAGTGTTCATTATTTATCCACTCTTTCCCCATTCTCTCCCCAACCCCCTCATGTCTGTCCTATTTTGTTAACAGCAGTATTATGCACTGTTTGTCCTTTTGTGACTGAGATATTTCATTCAGCATCATGTCCTTCAAGGTCACCTATGTTGTGTAATGTTTTACCAAAGTTCATTGTTTTTCAATACTGTGTATTGTGTAAATGTACCATAGTTTTTCTACCCATTCATTTGTTGATGGGGAATCTAAAGTTTTTTATTTTAATTGTGATTTTAATGAAAGTTTACAGAAAAGTTAGATTTTTATTCATTCATTGTTGCACATTTTACCCGTTCTCCTCTCTGCCGTCACTGTGGTTTTTTTAAATATTTATTCATTGTTGCACAGTTACCTCCCTCTCCCTCACCCCTTAGGATCTAAAAATTTTTGAATACAAACTACAAGGTGAAATTATTCCTTATGAGTTCACTGGGACTTTGAAAAATACCTTCTAAAACCTTCCCCTAAGACTAGTGAGCGGAGGGACCCAGTGCAACAGATTATCTTGCAGCAGCCTCATTATGAACTCACTAAGACTATTGACAAGAGCTCTGGTGGCCAAGTGGCAAGAAGCTGGGCTGCAATCCCGAAAGCGCGGGGTTCGAGGCCACCAGCTACTTCATGGGAGAAGGATGAGCAATCTCCACCCATGCAGTTAACTGCCTCGGAAAACCTGCTGGAGGGTCAACTCGGTCAGTTCTGACTCTACTGTACACAACAGCAACAAGATCACTGACGCACTTTTTTTTTTTTTTTTCAGGAAACGGTATTTTGTCTCTGAGTACACCCCCATTGACAGCAACATAGCTTATTCTGTCAACGCCAGTGACAAAGGTAGGAATGTTTGGCACAGTAGTGAAAGTGTTTGGATGACATTAGCACGTGAGCATCCATTTCCCCCTCCACATGTTGATGCACCTGCAGCGGGTGAGCCATTGCGGTAGTGCCGAGGGTGTACCCCAGACAGAGAGGGCCCTGGTCTCTGCAGCACTAACAGGCTAGCTGGGGTGGCCAATCAGAACCCGCTGATTCATAGTGGTAGTAACACAGCCACAGGCTGGACACAGCAGTGAGGGGGGAGATCAAGGCAGCTGAGAGCTGTAGGGGCAGGGTTGATGGGAAATCGCTTTACACAAAGCGGTCCAAGCAGTTCCCTTTTCAGAGGAAGGCTCGTGTGAGCATTATTCCTCGTGGGTTGGGATGCCATTTTTTGTAGCGGGAGGAGAGGGCGCCAGGGCTCGTAAGGCCCTTGGGCCCATCTTGTGAGGCCTTAGGTGGCCACCACCTATAGTGGTAGCTAATGTTCTCCCTGTTCCAACTTTCAGGAATGGCTTGGCTCTTAACCTCCACCCTCCCTTCCTCTCCTGCTCTTCCAGGGGAGGCAACCTGCTGTGACCAGCTTGGTGCAGCCTTTGAGGGCTATTTGAGGCGACTGTTTACAAAGTGGGGGGCTTTCTGTGTCCGAAACCCCGGCTGCGTCATCTTCTTCTCGCTGGTCTTCATTGGCGCATGCTCTTCAGGCCTGATGTTCGTGCGGGTCACCACCAATCCCGTCGACCTCTGGTCCGCCCCCAGCAGCCAGGCACGCAGGGAGAGGGAGTACTTCGACACGCGCTTTGGGCCTTTCTTCCGCACAGAGCAGCTCATCATCCGGGCCCCCCAGACCAAAAAGCACACCTATCAGCCTTACCCCTCAGGGGCTGATGTGCCTTTTGGACCTCCGCTTGACAAAGACATCTTGCACCAGGTAATCTACTCTTCCATCACAGAGGAGGACGTTGCCGATCTTTCTCCTTTAGAGCAGCTGCTAGATTTGAACTGCCTACCTTTGAATTGGCCGTGTTAACTTCTTTACCAGTAAGCCACCAGGGCTTCTTCACTACAAGAGGCTATTCACTGGAGTGATAACATGCTTAAAAAGGTGGAGGGTCAACATAAGAGAGGAAGACCCTCACCAGGTAGACTGACTGCCGTCACAATCACCAGTGACTGCAGCATTGTGCTTACTTGGGAGAGAGCGTGATGGTGGCACAGGACGGGGCAGGGCTCAGATATGTTCTTCATGGGGTTGCAATGAGTCTTACTCGACGGCACCTACGACAGTAACAACCTGCTATTATCCATAGGGTTTACAGTATGGATGGGAAACATCTCACATACTTTGGGCTTGTCAGGAGAGGCCCGTCCTTGGAAAAAGATATCATGCTGGGAAAAGTAGAGAATCACAGTAAGAGCAGAAGACCCTCAGTGATTGGAGTGGTGACCACCATGGGCTTGTGCTTGATGGAGATTGTGGGCATGGTCGGGATGGGGCGTGGTTCAGCTCTGCTGTTTGTGGGCTCGCTGTGAGGTTGACTTGATGAGGCATAACAGTAACAGCAGTCTGCTGTTTATACACACCAGCCCCAGGGAGGAAGATGGACCTGGTTATTGACCAGTTCTGCTTATTAGGGATTTGGGGATGAAGGTATTAGCATTTACTGAAAATCTGAAAGATAAAAGTACACTTTTAACTCATTTTTCAAGCAAGTGAGTAATAGGTATTAAATGCACCTGGGCTGTAGCCTGCTTAGTTGTTGTGCGTTGAGTCAGAACTGACCCATAGCTGACCCTCCAGCAGGCTTTCAGAGGTGTTTTGTCACACAGGAGGAGATACCCATCCCCTTCCCATGGAGCAGCTGGTAGGTTTGAATTGCGTGCCTTTGAGTTTGCAGCACAGCTTCTCACCATTTAGGATACAGATGAGCAGAGGAAGACTTGCGTAGCATTTCAGTATGGAAACAAAATGTGTTTGTTCACCTTAGGGATTGATAAATTTTCTCCCTTAGTAACTGCAAGTGCTATGCTCAGGCCCAGAGGAATGAGGTTCCCTGTTGTCATGGGGGCAGGGAGGAGCCACTGAGCTGGCATTAATCCACACGGAGGAGTAGGCTTATCACTGCCTCAGTGCAGGTCCTGACTGGCCTTGGCAGGCTGTGCATTTGAGATGAGGTGCTGACCCACTTCTCTTAAAAAGGCCTTTAAACTTTTTGATCTTAGCACACATGCTGTGCAGAACTGTACTTGCGAATAAACTACTTCCCACTTTCTGTTTGGTGGAATGCTGTGCAATCATATTAATTTCTCCTTTAAACATTGCTTTCTGATGCTAAGCCAAACTGTTATCAAGTAAATTACAGCTCACAGTGACCTGTAAGACAGAGAACTGTCCCTCCGAGTCTCGAAAGCTTTAAAGCTTGATAGAAGCAGACAGCCAGCCACGTCTTTATCCCTCAGAGTGACTGAGGGGTTTAATGTCAACCTTTTGAGCCGCTGTGCCAGCATAATTCCATGCTCTCACTTATAGAAGGCCTGATATCTTGAAAAACATCACAATAGTCCCAAGACTTGACTAGCATGATTTCTCGGTGATTATCTATTGAGATTAGTAATTGTATGTAGCAAAGCAATAGATCGTGTGTAGTTAGTGAAGAGAAGGACATGAGGGGGCTAGAGGTCATGACTGAAGATGCTAGAGGTCATGACTAAGGGTACTAGAGGTCACAACTGAGAATAGTACACGTCACAACTAAAGATGCTAGAGGTTATAACTGTGAATGTGTTGTCACTGCCGGAGTGAGGCCAGCAGGGCCTCATGTGTTTCATGTGTCCTTTGCTGACATCTCTCATGTTTTGGCTTGCTACTTGATGGTCTCTGTCTCTCTTGATGCCCCCAAGATGGGTATTTTCCCAGTTTGCTGGCCACTTAAGCTGGATCCTTGACATCATCAGGCTGTACTACAGGGTACCTTGTACTGTGTGCCACCTTAGGAAGCATTTTGCCAAATACTTTTTCTCTTTTGACCTCCTAGGGCCATCATGACTCAAACTCTGAGAGAAACTTGACCTTTGTCTAATTTATTTGGTTTTACTTCTCCCTCAGGTTCTTGACTTACAGACAGCCATCGAAAGCATTACCGCATTGTATAACAATGAGACTGTGACGCTGCAGGACCTCTGCTTGGCTCCACTCTCACCATATAACAACAATTGCACAATTATGAGCGTGTTGAATTACTTCCAAAACAGCCATTCTGTGCTGGACCATATCAAAGGGGACGACTTCTTTGTGTATGCGGATTACCACACACACTTTCTGTACTGTGTGAGGTGAGTAGCAGAGACACAGTTGCCTGTGTGAAGATTGCCTTTCAGGAGGAATTTATTTTTTTATTTTATTATTATATAATCAATAATATCCATTAATTATTTATTAGTCATTTATTTATCCCATATGTTTGAGTAGCTGTTATTGCTGGAAGGAACTAGGGAGACAGTTGTGAATAATCAGGTTAAAACCCGGCTCTCTGATGTGACTTTCTAATACGGAAAGAGATAAACTTATTATTGTTATTATGTGCCATCGAGTTGCTGGCAACTCTATATACAACAGCCCTAAACCCTACTCTGTCCTGTGCCAATCTTGCTGTCTCTGACACACCTACCCCCATTACCCCAGTCACTGAATCAGTCCATGTCATCGAGTGCCTTCCTCTCCTGTACTGTCGCTCCACCTTCTCAAGCATGATGTCTCCAAGGACTGGTCCCTCCTTGCAACATGTCCGAAGTATGTCAGATGAAGCTTCAGAATCCCTGCCTCCAAGGAGCAGCCTGGCCTCACCCTCTCCAGATCGAACCTCTTTGTTTCCCTAGCAGTCCATGGTATAATCAGTACTCTTCTACAACACTACTGTCCAGCTCTCTAATGGATAGCAAGAGATCAACTAGCTAAAAATGCACTGTTAAGTAGGAGGATGTTCTGTGCAAGAAAACAGCCAGACATGGAGTAGAAGCAATAGAGTGTGTTAGTGCAGAGAGACGGAGACCAGGAAAGAAAAGCAAGGAATCTCATGGGAGAATTAGACACCCATGAAGAGGAACAGCAGGTGCAGACACCCTGTGACGGGGTATCTGTGGACCATGAAGGAACAGCAGGTGCCTCTCACCCTTGAAGCCTCTCACCCTTGAACTCAGGCCTCAGTTGGTAGCGCACAGTTCCATGTCCCATGCCACCTCCTAAAGCTTTGGTGAGCTAGTTTCATAGCACAAAAATAGGCACCGTTAGTGCTTTTTTTCCTTTTATCTTTCAGATAAAATCTTACGTCGTGACACCGAGTTTTGTTTTGGTTTTTTGACACTGAGTTGTTTAAAAATACATAACCTGCCCTCCATGGGCAAAATGGGAATTTTAGGTTGTATAATGTGACCCTACTTCCTGCAGGGTGGATGTCTGACCAGGCAGGGTTGTCATTTGAACAAGTCACAGAGAAGCTGTGTGTGGTGACCAGTGAGGTGGCCTTTGACTTTTCCCAGGAAACAGGAGTACGTGTGACACAGGATTGACCTGCTGTCCTGGAGCACTGCTCCTGGTAGATCCGCCACACAGGCAATTGTATGTTCAAGACAGGACAGAAATGAACACCTCATCACCTCCGAGTACACTGCTCAGTTGACTGTGTCTCAGAGCCACACACCACAATACCTGTCCTATTTAGTGACTTCAGGTTCTGCGTGTTTTTATATTAGAATATGACCTTTGAAACCATTGGACTATGTTTATTTCAAAGAGTTCACCCCTGTAAAGATGAACCATACTCACTTAAAACAATAAGTATACATACTCATGCACCATAAACTCGAGTTGTCTGCAAGGTGGAGTGAAGGTGGTGACTCCCCTCCCACTGCTGTCCGTCTTTCATGCACTAGTGTGGTGCTGGTCCCGGCCACCTCTCGTCTGGACCATAGGAGACCCTTTTCCACTTCTCCCCCCTACAAGTTATCTCCTGACAGTCAGTGCCTACAGGATAAGAATGCAAACTCCTGGTGCAACTACTGTGGAAGGCAGTATGGTGCTTTCTCAAAAAGTTCCAACTGCAGATACCATTTGACCCAGCAATTCCACTACTGGGAATATACCCTGAAGAGACCATAACTGACATCCAGGAAGATATATGCACACCCATGTTTATTGCAGCTTTGTTCACAATAGCAAGGAGTTGGAAGCAACCTAGGTGCCCATCAACAAACAAATGGATAGAGAAACTCTGGTATATTCACACAGTGGAGTACTACGCTGCATTCAAAAACAAGGAACTCATGCAATATTATTCAAAATGGGAGACCCTGTAGGACATTATGCTGAGTAAAGTATCTCAGTCACAAAAGGACAAATACTGCATGGTGCCACTGTTGTAAAACAGTACTGACCTCGGGGTTGGGGGGAGACTTAGAAAGATGGGTTCAATAATGTATACTGCATTGAAACAGATGAGGGAGAAAACTGTTTAAAAGGGATATGTGATTAGGTATTTTTGTCATGACAGAAGTCCAGAGTGAAGGCTGCATATTGGAGTGGACCTGGGGGTAGGGATTGTAAAACAATGAAAGAATTTTTCTTTTACTTTTCCAAGAGGGAAGTGTACTGGGGAGGGGGGGTTGGCAGGGGATAAAGTGCAACAATGAATGAATGGAAATGCAAAGTCTCTGTAAATTTTTATTTAAATTAATAATTGTTGTTGTTATTATATGCCGTCGAGTCGTTTGCAACTCATAGCGACCCTATATACAACAGCCCTAAACCCTGCTCTATCATGTGCCAGTCGCACTGCCTCTGACACACCCATCCCGATTACCCCAGTCACTGAATCAATCCACCTCATAGAGGGTCTTCCCATCCTGCGCTGTCCCTCCACCCTCCCAAGCATGATGTCCCTCTCCAAGAACCTGTCTCTCCTTACAACATGTCCAAAGTATGTCAGATGAAATTAATAAGTTTCTTTAAAAAATGGGAAAAGAAAAAAAGAATGCAAACTCCTCAGCTTAGCATTTAAAGCCTTTTTTACATTGTCCCTGAGCCTTCCCAGCCTCCTCCCTTCCATCAGGAGTCACCCTCACCAACGTGGACACCCTGTTCTGTGGACACACAGGACCCCTTACACTCCTCAAACTCTTGTTCTCTTGCACACTGTTCTCACTGTGCCTCCCGTCCCACCACTGCAGTGTGTGGTCCACCCTCCTCCCTGCCCTCCTGGTCCTTGTCCTTGAGGTTAGGTCTATGCTGGTCTCTTCTTTTTGGTGTCATTTCTCCTTATGTTAATTGCTGCCCCCTAGTTAGCCACCATATCACCATGTACTGTGGGGCACAGGTGACAACATCTTATTTGCCAGCCTCTTGCTGGGTGAATTCTGAGCTCTCAGATGCTTGTACTGAGCTGAATGACTCATCCTCCGCATCTAAATTAGCCATCTTCAGCGTCTACATTAAGTTTAAGTTGTAGTAAGCCCAGGTCTCTGTGGTGTCACAAGACTGATTCTAATTAGAAG
Source organism: Elephantulus edwardii (assembly GCF_000299155.1). Taxonomy (NCBI): domain Eukaryota; kingdom Metazoa; phylum Chordata; class Mammalia; order Macroscelidea; family Macroscelididae; genus Elephantulus; species Elephantulus edwardii. The sequence continues at coordinate 535,844 of NW_006400251.1, read as the reverse complement.
CCATCTCTGGGTTTTCTTTCAGAGCACCCGCCTCGCTGAATGATACGAGTTTGCTCCATGACCCTTGTCTTGGCACGTTTGGTGGGCCCGTGTTCCCGTGGCTCGTGCTGGGAGGCTACGATGGTACGTGGAGAAGCTTTGACTTTTCCAATCAGAGAAAGAATTTTTGCCTCAGTCATTAGCAGTCAGATGATAAGATGGTAATTACAAAGATTTCAGAAGTTGAGCTATCTTATTAATTCTTTATTTCATTGGATTTAGAGTTTATTCTGGATTTAAAAGTTAATTCTTTTGTCTTTAGCCTATGTTAGGTTACCTTGGTCTCTGAGAAGCTGTTGAAAGCTAAGAGCCTTTTTACCAGAATAATGCACAACCACCTACTAGACTGTCCACTTCCAGGGAATTCCTGGAACCCTGGAAAGTCATCAGTAGGCTCCTAAGGAGCCCGTGAGCCTCACGGGGAGGAAAGGAAGTGTGATTCGTGGGGAAAGAGGCTATCTTATTTTCACTTCTAAGCCAGCTCATTGAGAATTTAGACACTTCACAATGGCAGACTCAATTGTTTTACTAAAGAACTGATCCTAATAGCTCCTTGGAACAGGTTGAACTTGATATGTGGGGTGATCGTTCATGTGACACCCTTGGCCTGCTTAAAGCCAGCTCTTCGGGTTTTCTCCAGTCCAATAAGGAGATCAAAGGCATTTCACCTCCTCCCCAGTAGGCAGGAGAGGTTGTGACTCTGCCTCATACAATAAAATGCTATATCCTTATAGCAGGGAAAGGTAGTGCCAGTGGCTGGCTAGTTATATGGCAAAACTACAGTGGAGCTAGCTCTGTCTTACATGTATATATAATCCATATGGTTAAGAGATTGGAACAGAATACGTAAAGCTATTAAAAAGCTAGACAAAACCACAGGAGGATTTTTTTAAATCTTAAAATGGCAAAGACCTTTTTGAACAAGAACAAAACTGCAAAGCCACAGAAGGAAAGACTGACAAATCTAACTGCGTAAGATTTCAAAATTCCTGTGTGGAGGAGAAATGTAAGATACGAAAAAACAGGTGAAGAGAAATATCCTTGTATAGGACTAATATTTTCTTCACATGTAAAGAGTTCTTGTTTGTAAAAAACCCCCACAACAACAAAACTAACATTCCATTCAAAAGAGAAAATAGATGCAGAAAGTAAAAGTTAACAAAAGAAGAAATAATAAATAGTTTAATTATATGGGGAAAATGCCTAACTCTCTCCTAGTTAGTATAAGGCATTTCATTTCTCTTTATCTGCCTATGAGATTGGAAAGAACACTGAGGGTTTCTTAAAGCACTGTTGTGTGGTGTTGAAGCCTGAGGGCCTCTGTGTTGTTGGTGCAGGATTGACTATTTCTCTGCAGTGTGAGTTCCGGAATATCAGGCATTGTTTCCTCTTGTCACTCGCTGACGTATTCCTCCTGCCTACCTAATAATGCCAGGTACAAAGAGGGCACAGTAAATATGTTACTAAGTAAAGGAACTAAAAAATGTACAACTCCTTTGGATGACACCTTGGGAGAGTTTATAGAAATAAGAAATACTCTTTTTCTGATTTTCAGTGACTGTACTTGAAAGAATTTATTGTCCAAATAGGTATTTTACAAAAGATTATTTTTTCTAGTTTTGTTATAATAATAACAACCAAAAAGCAACAGTGCCCACTGAGTAGAGATTGTTTAAATTATACTAGAAAAAAATATTATATCCCAGAAAAGATTAGAAATACTTCTTACGTACTTACTGTTCTTGGTGTGTACCGTCAAGTTGGAACCAACCCATAGCTGACCCTCCAGTGAGTTTTCAGAGCTTATTAATTGCACGGGAGGAGATTGCCCATCCTTCACCTGTGGAGCAGCTGGTGGATTTGAGCCCATGCATTGATCTGGTTTTACCTGTCTTTCTGTTGCCGCATTTTGTCCTTTCTAGATCAAAACTACAACAATGCGACTGCCCTTGTGATTACCTTTCCTATCAATAATTACTACAACGACACGGAGAAGCTGCAGAGGGCCCAAGCCTGGGAAGGAGAGTGAGTTGCCAACAGGGGTGCTGCTAGAAGTTTTAAGTTAACCAGCTCAGATCTAAGTCACACCATTTTTTAAATTAATATTTTTATCATTCATGAACATTCTATTTCATGCATGTGCACTTGTGTTTTATACAGTACTTCATTATATTTCATTCATTTATATTGTCATAGTTGTTATTCTCACTAAAAACTGAAAGTAATTTTATTTTTTTTTTACTATCTTTAGGTTTATTAACTTTGTGAAAAACTACAAGAACCCCAACCTGACCATTTCTTTTACTGCGGAACGAAGTATTGAAGATGAACTAAACCGTGAGAGCAACAGTGATATCTTCACTGTGGTCATCAGCTATGGTGTCATGTTTGTCTATATTTCCATCGCCCTGGGGCACATCAAAAGCTGTGGCAGGCTCCTGGTAAGGGCATGTGACTGCGAGTGTCGGGGTTAGAGAGAAGCGGTAGCGCAAGTGCCTGTCATACTGATGCCCCCTTACCCTGATATGTGATGCTCAAAACTGCCCCAGATGCCGCTTTTATAATCAGTGTAGAGCGTCTCTCTTTCCTGCATCTGCTTTCTTCAGCTCCGGTGCTTTGGCTTACCTTAAACTTAACTATATCTCTCACCACAGATTTTTCCAATTTGTCCAGTTTAGCACGTAAGGACGTGAGCTCCTAACATGCATTGCTAGGAAACCCTAGAAATGTGTCATCTGTTCTCTAGAATGAGAATTGTGCTTTCACTCTAGATTGGCTAAACATAAGGAAGTGCTTCTGAGGGCTGGGTGCCATGCAGGGCTCTGGTCACCGCCTCCTGTCTGTGCCGTCCCTAGGTGGACTCCAAGATCTCCCTGGGCATTGCTGGCATCCTGATCGTGTTGAGCTCTGTAGCCTGCTCCTTGGGCATCTTCAGCTACATCGGGGTCCCCCTCACCCTCATTGTAATTGAGGTCATCCCATTTCTGGTTCTGGCTGTGGGCGTGGACAACATCTTCATTCTGGTCCAGACCTACCAGGTATGTGTCCTGTCCACACAGCTGCCGTCTTCCCAAGTCCCCAGTGACTGGCTCTGGGCCGAGGGTCTGTGATGTGGAAACCAGGAGGCTGGCTGTCCTGTCTCCTCAGTGCTTGGGAAGAATTTTGCCCCATATGCCCCATGTTAATGTAACAGATAGGAAGTGAAGACTTGGGTGTGGGTTGTTTTGGGCTGTTTTTAAATGGTATCTTTTCCCAGTGAGTGCAAGAAGGGCTAACAGACTTCTGGAAATATTAAAATAATTCTTGACATGGTGTAAAGAATTATACATTTGATCAAAGGTGCTTGTACAAGAAGAAATCAAGACATGCCCCCCTTTTGCAGAAAATGATGCCCACTGTCGTCCTCCTGTAGTCTAAGTAGCACGACAGAGCTTCAACAAGTGGTCCACTGGCAGCCTGTGCGCCGAGCTCTTGTCTCGCACTGTGGTCCAGTCTTCCATTAGTGTCTTGAAAATTACCTAACTGGTAGCGCAGGAATGAATTAAACTTTCCCCACCACAGTTTATATGCTATGAACTTTGATAAATGTTGATAGTTGTAGAGGGACTTCAAGCCTTTTGTTTGTAGGGTCGCTATGAGTCATGCTCGACTCAAAGACAATCAACAACCACCACCACCACCATATACTGTAAATAGATGAAGCTGATAATTTTTGTTATTATTATTATTATTATTATTATTATTATGTTAAGATGAAGTAGCAAAGAATATGATGTTGCTATTTTAGGAAGAAACTGTAACGTGCAAATTCATTGTGTTTGGTTTTTAGAGAGATGAGCGTCTGCATGGGGAAACACTGGACCAGCAGGTGGGCAGGGTCCTGGGAGAAGTGGCTCCCAGCATGTTCCTGTCCTCCTTTTCAGAGACCGTAGCATTCTTCTTAGGTAATTACTCTTTGAGTTCTGCTAGTCCTCAGGTGTAGGGACAGAGGGAGCAACTTGCCTGAATATGCCTATTGATTTAAGGTCTGTCTTTCTTTTTAAATTGTCCTTTAAATGAAAGTTCACAAAGCAAATGGCCCGTTATTTAGCCACTTAGAGCCATTTTGTTCCATAACACTAATTACAATATCCACAGTGAGAAGCAATTCTCACTTCCATTAATCCTTCAAGGTTTGTTCTGCTCTCAGAGAGTATCACTCGGTGAGCTACAGGAGGTCATCCCTTGAGCTTCACTTTGCATGTCTTTCTCATGTAAAATTACCATAAAGATGTCGATATGCACCAAGAACTTGTCCATTATCTCTTCTCTTGACACTCCTGGCACATGTTGCTATTTGAAAATGACATTATCTAGCTGAAGAATCTTCCTCAGCACGCTATCAAGAGCATCTTTCAAATCTGTGGGCATTTTGCTCGCAAAATGGAACTTGTTGCCCTGTTATTCTGATAGCCAGTCTTCTCTACCCACATTTCACTGGAGAGGCACCTCATTGGTGATCAGAGGTTCTTAGATCTTATTTCACTACATGGGCCTTGTATAAAGTATAGAACAGGGGAAGCAGGCAGCCCTTCAGTTTCTGTACATGGCTGGAAAACCACACAGACTTCTCAGTGCTCCGGAGTGATTTCACCCCTCCTCCCCCAAGTGTGACTGTAATTCTAGACTTCAGTGTGGAATCTCTTTTTAAAATATTAGATACTTTGTAAAAGAATTTTAGTCCTGAAACAGATTGATACGGTGTGGGCCAAAGAGTCTGACACATGAAGCTGATCAGTTTGTGATTTCTGAGTCTGAACCCCCTTGTCTTATTCACCCAGAGCCTTCATGTGACTGCCTATAACTAAGCAGAAAGCCTAATGTTGACACACAGCAGGTGGTTTCTGAGTGAAGAACATAAGAAATAGCCTATATGGGTTCTCACACTGTGACGTGTTTAATTGGCCAGCAGAGCCTTTTAAATGCAGTAGAATTTAGGATTGAATTGATTGGGTCTTGTTTGAGTGGGACAGTGTTGGGATCCCAAAGCTGGTGTTTTCACACCTCCGTGCTCATTTTGGTGCGGTTTCCACTTTGAAAAGCAGGCCTTCTAGACTCTTCTTGCCGGTCTGGATTGACAGCCACACCGAGGGGAGGGTCTTAGGGCTCGGCCCATCCTGGCTCCTTGTTTTCGCAATAGGAAATGTGCACAGGGATGGACCAGCTTAACTGTTGCGGATGACAGTGACCCAACAGCCTTTCTCCCTCACAGGAGCCTTGTCAATGATGCCCGCCGTTCACACGTTCTCTCTGTTCGCTGGAATGGCTGTCTTCATCGACTTCCTCCTTCAGATTACATGTTTTGTTAGTCTCTTGGGATTAGACATTAAGCGCCAAGAGGTAAGTTTTGCCCAGGTTTGTTTCATTTGAATCTAGAATGTAGGTGGAGCCAGCACCAGGTGTTTTCTGTGACCTTGTTGTTCTGTGTTCCCTCAGAAAAATCGTCTGGATATCCTTTGCTGTGTCCAGGGCGCCAACGATGGCACAAGTGTCCAGGCCTCCGAGAGCTGTTTATTTCGATTCTTTAAAAACTCTTATTCCCCGCTTCTGCTTAAGGACTGGATGCGCCCAGTAGTGGTATGCATCTCTCTGTGGCTTTTCTCTCTTCTCCCCAAAACAGGTTTTTCACAGGCCTTCTAAGAACCAAACAGCTGGGGAAGGCATTCTGACAGATATTGGATATACAAACAGAAATATGAAACTTGTTAACGTGTGGAAACTGTCTACCTAGGTTTTATCAGAGATTTTGTTTGCCTTAACTTTTCATTTGGAAATAATTACAGATCCAAGAGGAAGTTGCAAGTACAGTGCAGAGAGGGCTGAATCTGAGTTTCCCCCAGTGTCTCATGTTATATAGTTACAGTAGAGGCTCAGAACCAGGCTACAGAGAGTGTGTGTGTGTGTGTGTGTGTGTGTGTGTGTGTGTGTGCGCGCGCGTGCGTGTGCTTTCTCTGTCATTTCTGTCCCCTCTGTAGATTCTTGTAATCACCATTGCAGAGCTGTAGCTTCAGTGCAGTGAGCTCCTTTAATATACCACCACCCTTATCCTAGCAACCACAAAGAGCCTTTTAAAGCTTGAAAACAGATGTAGCTAGCAGTGATGATAACCTCTTTTCTACTGAAAAGAACATACATTAGTTTCTAGTAAAGGTAAAAGTAGTAGTAATTCATGACATTTGTTAGTACGTAACAGATGTAACTCACAGTATCTGTTGATTACTGACCTAAGCCCTGAATTGTCTTTGGATGAATTAACTTACACACTTGTGCTAGAACAAGTTCATTTCCCTCTCCCCCCTCCCCCTTTACCTGGTGGGGATGTTGAGGCTAAAAGAGATTAGCTGTCTTGCCAAAGGCAGCCAGTAAGTGGTAGTCAGTATTTGAACCTAGAAGTTTGACTGTGGACACGGTGACCTCAGCTACTACTTCATGCTCCCTTTTTTTGCTACATGTCATTTAAATTTATTTTCCAGTTTAACAAGTCCTACAGTTTCTTTGTACTTAAGATTTTGTGTTCTTAAGTTCATTATGGCACTACGCAAGCTCTGTCTCATAATTCACTTTCCATTCCAGATAGCGATTTTTGTGGGCATTCTGTCATTCAGTATTGCGGTTCTGGACAAAGTAGAAATTGGATTGGATCAGTCTCTATCAATGCCTGATGTAAGGTGCTTTCTTCTTCATTTGAACTTGTTTAGCTGTTAATGAATATGTGTTTTAAAGCACACATGTGGGTGTTTCAAGCTGACCAAGCGCTAGTATTGTCCAGGGTTCTGAGCACGGCTATCAGGCTCGGTAGACGGCCACAGTGGACTCCTGGCTCACAAAGAGCCTAGGGCACAGCCTCTGCACACAGCTGCAGCATCTGAACAGGCTGTCAGTTAGCTTTCAATCTTGAGACACCAAGAGGAGGCCAGATAGCTGTATCTCGGAGATGTGGTAGAGTGCTCCTTGGAGCAAGGCTAGTGAAGCTTCATGTCACTGTCTTTGGGCATGTTGCTAGGAAAGGCTATTTCTTGAAGAAGGACATCATTCTTGGGAAAGTGGAAGGTCAGCGAAAGAGAGACCCTAAACCAGGTGGACTGACACAGTAGTGCAGCAGTGGGCTTGAGTGTGTCAGAGATTAAGAGGATGGCACAGAATAGGACAGGGTTCGGATCTGTTTTTCACAGGATTGCTATGAGTCGTACTTGACTCATCAGCACTTACAACAGCAACAACAAAGAGGAGAATGTGGGGGCCCTAGTGGAGACGAGGCGTAAAGGAAATTGTGTTAGGTCGGAAGGGAATCTTGGCCAATAGCCTTTAATTGGTTTTATAGTTCTTAGTGATAATCTTACGTAGTTACTATCAGAACTTTGCTAATTTTTCTTTCCTTGATTCTTTGTCTAGGACTCCTACGTTATAGATTACTTCAAGTCCCTTAGCCAGTACCTGCACGCAGGTCCCCCCGTGTACTTTGTCCTGGAGGAGGGCCACAACTACACGTCTCTGGAAGGACAGAACATGGTGTGTGGCGGCATGGGGTGCAACAATGATTCCCTGGTCCAGCAGCTGTTCAACGCGGCTGAGCTGGACAGCTAGTAAGTGCTCCCAGTGGTCCCACGCTGTAGCAGGAGCAGCGCAGAAAGTCTGCTCGGGTCTGAAATTCCTCACCTAAAGTAGATTGCTTGCACAGTTTAGCGTCATTCAAAATGCACGTTACATCGAGTTTCACAGGAAGAAAAGATTTTAAAGGGAGCTCTGGTGGCCTAGTGGTAGGAAGCTGTGCTGCAATCCAAAGGCACATGGTTTGAATCCACCAGCTGCTCTGTGAGAGGATAGGGGCGGTCTCCTCCCTTACAATTCACAGCTTCAGAAAACCCACTGGAGGGTCAGCTAGGAGTCACTTCTGACTCAACAGCACACAGCAACAAACCTTTTAAAGGATTTGTTTATTATTTGATATTTTAACTTTTTTCCCATTAAGTGTTAGAGGAATTTTTTGTTTTCTATCGTTTTTGCTAGGCAGTAGTACTAACTGTAGAATAGGAAATTGTCTGAGGAAAAGCGCGGACACTAAAGACTTCCCCGCTGTGGGCCGAGACAGTAACTGTTCCTCCTCTTCTCTAGCACCCGCATAGGCTTTGCGCCCTCATCCTGGATCGATGATTATTTTGACTGGATTAAGCCTCAGTCTTCTTGCTGCAGAGTCTTCAATGTCACAGATCAGTTCTGCAATGCCTCAGGTGCTCTCATTTCCTTACCCTAATCTTGCCCATCCTTTTCTACTTTCAAGAAGCAGTGTAAATTTTTTTTTACATTTTTAATTGTGATTTTTATGAAAGTTTACAGAAAAGTTGGATTTTCAGTCATTGTTGCACATTTTCCTCCCTACGTACCCCCCAGTTCACTTAAAAAAAAATTTATTCATTGTTGCATAATTGCCTCCCTCCTCACCCACCGATCTCCCATTTGACTTTGCTATTATGGACTATTGTCTAACAAATAATGTGTATGCATATCTTCCTTTTAAATAGTTTTTTTTCTTCATCTGTTTCAATACAGTGTTCATCATTTATTACCTCTTTTCTTATTTTCCCCCCAACCCCTCTCGGTCCTGTTTTATAACAGTGGTGTTATGCAGTATTTATCCTTTGTGGCTAAGGTATTTCACTCAGCATGATGTCCTCTAGGGTCCCCTATGTTGTGTAATATTTTATGAGTTCCTTGTTTTCAGTGCTGCATAGTATTGCATTGTGTGAAAATACCATAGTTTTTCTATCAGTTTATTAGTTGATGGGCACTTGGGTTGTTTCTGAAGTCTTTGCTATTTAAAAAAAAAGAAGAAGAAGAAGATATATTTACGTAGCAAAGAAACTCATGAAGAAATGTTTAAAATCCTTCTCTCTTAGAGAAATGCAAATAAAACAGCTGTGAGCTATCATCTCACCCTAGTAATAATAGCAAAGTTCAGCAGATCAGCAAACAGTAGATGCTGGCGAAGTTATGGAGAGATTGGAACCCTTATTCACTGCCAGTGGGAGTATAAAATGGTACAACCACTATGGAAGACAGTATGGCACTTTCTCAAAAAGTTGGAAACAGAAATACCATTTGACCCAGCAATTCCACTACTAGGAATATACCCTAAAGAAACCAGAGCTACCCTCCAAAAAGGTGTATTCATACCCATGTTAAAAGTAGTGTAATGTTGTTGTTATTATGTACCATTGAGTCGCCTGTGACAAATAACGACCCTATGTACAATAGCCCTAAACCCTGCTCTATCCTATGCCAATCTTACTGTCTCTGATACACCTACCTTCATTACCCCAGTCACTGAATCAATCCATCTCATTGAGGATCTTCCTATCTTGCGCTGTCCCTCTGTCCTCCCAAGCATGACTTTCCTCTCCAAGGACTGATCCCGACTTGCAACATGCCCAAAGTATGTCATACGAAGCTTCAGAATCTTGCCTCCAAGGAGCAGCCTGGCTTCACCCTCTCCAGGGCGAGCTCGTTTGTTCTTCTAGGAGTCCATGGTGTAACATTATAGACCAAAACTCACTTCTGTTTTCACCGATTTGTTTGCCAACACTGAGCCTTGATCCTCACTCTGAAAATGTTGCTGTCCCAGGCCACATAAGTGCTGTGCTGCGCCAGCCCATCATTCATCCACAGGAAGGAGTCTGGCATTCAGGAAATCTTCTCACCTTTTCTGACTGCACTGATGCCTCTCCGGATTGACTCTGGCCTTGACCTTCCATGCTTTTTTTTTTTTTAAAGTCACAGTTGCTCTGTGTTTTGTTACAATGTTGAGCTTTTCACTAGAACTTTTTCAGTGAAAATATGGAAGCTCTGGCCTTTGACAAGGGTAGTCATGTTTTTTGGACATGTTTTTTGCCTGCAGTGAAGTCAGCATGTCACATTTATTACACTGTGATAAGCATTAGGGCCTGAAACCTCTGGATGGGAGAAAGTTTTAGGAAGTCCTTTTTTATCACTGTTTTATAGTGGTGTTAGAGACCCTCTCTAACCATTGGCTCTCCCTTCCATGTTTATGCCAGTGGTCGATCCTGCCTGTGTGCGCTGCCGACCACTCACCCCGGAGGGCAGACAGCGGCCCCAAGGGGAAGACTTCATGAAATTCCTGCCCATGTTCCTGTCTGACAACCCCAACCCCAAGTGCGGCAAGGGGTAAGTGATACTCAGCTTTTCAGAAACACAGCCACCTCAGCGTAGATGTGTCATGGAAAGCTAGGACAGGTTCAGATCAATATAGAAAGCCATCATTTCGTCCTTGCTTGAGCATCATTCTTTATGCCTCCCTCTGGGTCTTAGTTACATGAGTGGATAGAGATTCCAGGCAGGTAGGGGAGGGCTGAAGAAGGCGGCACACTGCTGTCAGGGAATGTGAAAAACCTCGGCCTGTCATATTGTGTCCATGAGCAGATGGGGCAACGCCTCGCTGTGGTTCAGCCTTGGATCCATCCATTTTCCTGCCCAGATATGTGGTGTAGAGGGCTCCCTGGCAGCCCCACGCCAGTGGAGGGGGACATCTGGCACAGAAAGGGTGGCAGTGATTGCAAGTTTGTGGGTTCCACGTGGACGCTTCTGTAGGAGGAAGATGAGTGCCCACACGTCCACGGAGGAAACCTACAAGGGCCTCTTTTCATGAGAACACGTGCTTGGCCAGAGCCACCTCAGTCACAGAGCACATCCCTTTTGAAGCTCGATACTCATTACCGTGGCAAGACTAGCCCTATAATTAAATAGACATGAATCTTGCAACTTGGTTTGCTTGCAATCAGAATGCTTTGGCCTACATAAAAAAGAGCCCACTTCACAGCATCTTAAACCTTTATAGGCTGTGTTGAAACGCTGTTGTTTTTTATATAGTCAGTATCCACCTTACGTGGAGAGTTTCTGTGGGCCAGTTTTGGGCCAGGCACCTCATGGGCATTCTTTAATTATTCCGGCAACGCTGTGAGTGGGTGGTATTCTACTCATTTACAGATGAGAAAGCGAGAGCCCAGATTATATAACTGGGTCTAGGGTTGCACGGCCAGTGAATGGCTGGGCTGCGATGACTCCAGGCTGTTTGAGTTCAAGGCCCTTGCTCTTTCCTACCTCCTGTTACACAACCTTACTGAGCAGACTTCATCTAGAAACACATGTGTTTGCAAGCCCAGTTAGCACTGATGCAACAGCAGCTAATAGAGCTTATGCTGTGTTAACTTGTACTCTAGTAGTTATTCAAAAGTAAATGTACACACAGCAAAGAAACCAAGAACAATTTAAAAAAAAACAACAAAATCTCAAAAAGAAATCACTGAATCAGCAGGCCTTTTCTGTCCCTTCAGTCTGCACTTTGGTTAAGCCTTAAGTGTTCATGTTCTGCAGATCTTTTGTGGCCTTTTTGTGGCTTTTCTGACCTCCACTGACTCCTCTCTCAGGGGACACGCTGCGTACAGCTCAGCAGTTACCATCTTGGGCAATGACACCAGCGTTGGAGCCACGTATTTCATGACCTACCACACTGTGCTGAAGACCTCTGCTGACTTCATTGACGCAATGAAGAAAGCACGGCTCATAGCCAGTAACATCACGGAGTCCATGGGCGTTCAGGGAGACCAGTACCGGGTGTTCCCATACAGGTAAAGTGCCCCTCACCCTCAGACAAGGGCTGACCAGGAAAGGGCCTGAACTTGAGGTTTCCCTGGAGGTGATGATAACTCTGCACCCACCGTCTGTTTCTCTAATACCTGCTCCATCTTGGGCAAGACAGAGAGCATCCAGGGCAACTGCCGACTGGTAGGGTTGCCGGTCTCGGGCACTGAGATCTGAGTGTGTGCTGGGGCTCCCGACCTGAAAGAGACAGAGCGCAGGTCCGTTCTGCAGTGCTCAGGCACCAGGCTTCACAGAGAAGCAGCAGCTAAAGGCCCTGGCGTCAGCTGCTATCCTAGCTGAATAACTTGAACTATGACAGTTTATTGTATTTTCCTCTCATGATAAAAGTACCATGTATGAAATAATAGATTTAGAAAGTAAAGGTAGAAGAAATGAGTAACTTTTTTCCTTCCCTTCCATTGTGTCTGAAGAGCCTCCTGGCTGCTCTCAGATGGGGGAACTTCTCAGAGTGGCTGACCCGAGTTCTGGGAAGAGCTGTTAACTTTGTCCTCGGGAAACTGTCTGTGCACAAAGTGCCCTTTGACCTGAGGGAGTACTCAGAAATAAAACAGAACTCAGTTGTGTTTTGTTTCTTGGTACCACAGAATCTTCTTTATAAGTGTCCATATGGTAGCTTAGACTCGGCTTATGAACTATGTCTTTGTGTGGGGTGCACATTTTGAGTCATTCCTGCAGGTGTTTAGCTGTCGAAGTTCCAATTCAAGTCCCATAAGTGAGTCTTTTCCCAGGCAGCCTGTCTACAGGAATGTCTTGGGTGCCCCCCCAGTTCTGCAGTAGTGGAGGGATGCAAAGTAGAAGCTTCCAGAAGAGATAATGCACTCATTGCATTGCCCCACTCCTTTCGGCAGTGTCTTTTACGTCTTCTACGAGCAGTACCTGACCATTGTTGATGACACCATCTTTAACCTTGGCGTGTCCCTGGGCGCCATCTTTCTGGTGACCCTGGTTCTCCTGGGCTTCGAGCTGTGGGCTGCAGTGATCGTGTGCGTCACCATCGCCATGATCTTGGTCAACATGTTTGGGGTCATGTGGCTGTGGGGCATCAGCCTGAATGCTGTGTCCTTGGTCAACCTGGTTATGGTGAGTTCTGGGCCACTCCGATCTTGTCCCTACCTCCTGCATCGTTTACTGGAATGTTTCAGGTTCTAGAAACTTTAGGATGGGCAGACTGTCTAGTCAGGCTCTGCCTTCTGCTGCACCTAGAGCAGGGGGTGAGAGTTCCTTGGCGTGGGGATGTGAAGAGCTGCATCTGGGGACAGACTCACATCAAAGCCAAGTCATTTAGGTCAGTTTTGTGTCTCTACCCCTTTAGATGTAGGTAGAATGTTATGGTTGAGCTTGGCCATTCGACCTTTATTATTCTCAAGAGCTAGCAGGTAGCCTAATGATGGGACCAGGTTTCTTTTAACTTAGGCAAGTGGCCCCCACCCTGGGGACTTTGCGGCCAGTGCATTAGCCCTGCCATGTGCTATTTAATGGGATTAGTCTTACAGTAACGCTGCCTCAGTGGGGCAGCAGTGAATCCAAGCTGGGAACAGCAGTGGGCCCTGTGGTGGGAGCTGGGGTCCTTAGGGCATGCCTGCCCCTCCCTGTCAGAGGTACACATGTGCTGGAAGGTTGCCAGAGCTTCCTGGTACAGCTTAAATCAGGGTGAGCCCTCTGGATTGGGGTGGGGGAAGAGTGGTGCTATGGAGGGCGCCCCTAGTGGCTCACACCCTCGGAGAGGAGGGCTGTTGGGGTTTCAGGCAGGTCAACCTCGGTCACACAGGAACTTTCTTGCAGAGCTGTGGCATCTCCGTGGAGTTCTGCAGCCACATCACCAGGGCGTTCACCGTGAGCACCAAGGGGAACCGACTGGGCCGTTCGGAGGAGGCGCTGTCACACATGGGCAGCTCGGTGAGTCCTCGGGCGGGGTTGGCACCGAGGGCTCTCCATGACCAGGCATTCTCAGAAGGCACTTAAGAAATTCAGCAGCTGAAGCAGAACTTGAATCCTCGAATTAGAAAGCAGGGACAGCTGGTGGCATAGTCTGTGGGGAAGTTGAAACTGTGCCATTAACCCAAAGACCGAGCCTCTCTGATGATTTCAATCTACCAGTTGCTCTGTGGGGAAAAGGCAGGCAGGCTCCTCCTGTGTGAAGCACATCTCTGAACTCACCGGAGGGTCACCTGAGTCAGAGTGAGAACGCAGAGCTCCTTGGAACTGAGGCTTCAGACGGGTCATGAAATAGATGCATCATATACAGACCTGAGTTAAGGTGGTGCAGAGGGTTAAAGTGTTGGGCTGCAAACCTAAAGTTCAGCAGTTCAAACTCACCACTGCCAGATGGAGCAGTCTGCTCCCATTAAGATTCAAAGCCTCTGAAAGTGATGGTTCACCAGGAGTGAGGCTGAGTGTGGTGACGGTGGTGGATTTTCTTGTTTGATATTTATTTGTGAGAATTCTCTTTAGGAGGCAATGTGGTTCAAGAACGAACATACAGAAGTTAGACTTGAGAGAGCTGGAAGTCTTCCATTTAAAATACAAGCCAGTAAGAAGTACTAAATCAATAAGGAGCTGTATTGTGTTCCAGAACCTGCCATGCAAATTGTCAGTGGTATCTGGAGTTCCTTTTTGGTTTAACTATCTTATGTTTAGTATGTCAATAAGGATATTGAGTTTCTTATACTACCATACAAAATACTGTTAGAGTAATAACTTTTTTGTTTTATAAGAATTTTAGATACCTTATAGGTATTATGGAGTCTGGTGGCTTAGTGCTAAGGTGTTCCACTGCCAACCCCAAGGCAGACTGTTCAAATCCACCACCTGTTCCCAGGGAGAACAACGGGCAAGGTCCAGTGCTATTAACAGCCTCTGGGAGCCCTGCCAGAGGTTCAGCTATGAGTCGGTGCTAACTTGATGGCACATAATAGGTATTCAGTGAAGCAGATTATCATCGTGCAGAACACAGAGCCTTAAGACAATACTTACTTAACACCTCATTACTTTGGAACCTTAAAATTAAGAAGAGCCTGTGTGAGGAAGTACTTCAGTGGTTTCTGATACCCTCTCTTTGCTCTTAGGTATTCAGCGGAATCACACTCACCAAATTTGGAGGGATTGTGGTGTTGGCCTTTGCCAAATCTCAAATTTTCCAGATCTTTTACTTCAGGATGTATTTAGCTATGGTGTTGCTGGGAGCCACTCACGGATTGATATTCCTCCCTGTCTTGCTCAGTTACATCGGTAAGAGTTCTCATTTGCAGAAGGTGGAATGAGAGGGAGCAGGGTATGAATGAGAATGATGGCACTTTGAAGTGCGTTTTAAAGCAGCCACACTAACGGTCAGTTAAGGAGCCGCAGTGACGGAGGTGGGTAAGTGTGGGCTGTCTGAATCCATCAGCCGCTTCGATGGATAAAGGTGAGGCAGGTGCTATCCTCCCTCTAAGACTTCCAGCCTCGGCAGTGCAGGGTTGTGGGAGTCCGGAAGAACAGCAGTGGACCTGCCTGGGTTGTTCTGGAGAGGGCAGCAGGGGCACTGGTCATTTGACGAGTGGTTCTGAGAACTGCATTCCATCTAACGCCTCCTGCTTGGTCAGATGGGTCATTCATAAATGGCTGACACTCTTTCCCCGAGGCCTGACTTGACTGCTTTACAAGCCACTCGGTCGGACCCTGGCGGGCTGGAAAGTCAGCAAACCAATGGCTCCTGAAAAGAGCTGGGGGCGGGGAGGAAGTAAAGCTGAGGCCAGGTCCTCACCGCCCAGCAGCCTGGTCTAGTTCACTCACTCATATATTGTCTTCCGCAGAGAGCTGCCTCCATCATGTTCATTTTACTTTGACAGAACTCTTCTGCTTTTTCATAAATGACCAAGAGTCAGCGAGCAGTACCTACTGCTTGAGTTCTGTAGCTTGGTAATGATGTTACTGAAATAGCCGGCTGAGAAGCAGGTGCTTACCCTGCCTCCAGCTCTCCTCTCCTCTGGAGAATAGAAACTGGTTCCCAAGCAAACCAGCACAGATCCCCTTTTCTCCTAAAATTTATTTTTTTTCATCTCTCATAGGACCATCAATAAATAAAGCCAAAATGAGCACCACTCAAGAGCGATACCAAGGCACAGAGCGAGAACGGCTCCTCAATTTCTAGCCCCTCCCAGGGCTCAGTGACTCGGACTTGTGTTGCAGGCCTGGTCTGCTGACCACTGGGCAGCAGCCACTTCACAGAGGCTCGCTGGTCCCTGTCGTTGAATAGCCCCGCTCTGGACACAGCGCTCTTAATCTCAGGAACGCAGATCTGACTGAAGCAGTATTACTGAGCCTGCGGGGGCAGGACAGGCATGCGAGCCTCTTCCGGGACTCGCCAGGCAACATGGGGACCTCTGTGAACAGGACCTGCTCACGGACACTGTTTTAAAGCCAATCAATGCAATTTCCTCCTTTTTTAGGAGTAAGCCATCAAACAAGCCCTACTACCCTATTTTTAGTAACATTTGAGGGTGTTGTAGAGAAACTTTATTATAACATTTTGTAGTTTAAAGACCTTTATTAATGCAATAAATTAACTTTGTACACATTTTTATATATAAAAAAAACAAACTAGGAAGTAGTTTCTCTCAGAATGTGGTGGGCTTCATTAAAGCTTGATCTCCAAAAACCTGCTTGAAGAAAGCAACATGCTCCTCACAGTGTTCGCCTAGGAAGGAAAATCCAGGTTAACCAACAGACGTGTGGAAGGAAGGAAAACAGGAGAATGAATGCTGTAGTTCATACACAGGCCTACTGGCTGGGGTTTAACTTATTTTCAGTAATAAAAGACTTGTTTCCCTAAGCTTCAAGTTGCCTTTTATAATCTCCACAGCTCATGCCACTGTAAAGCTATTTAGGTACTTGAATAGCCCCAGCTAATCGCCACCGGCTCCAAGACAAGATAACCCTAACCTCTCTGGTCTCACCCTGCACACCAGATAAGCCACTGAAAAGTTTGCTGGTAATCCTTTTTTTTTTATCAAGAAATGAACCTTTCCAAGTTCATGTCAGATGGGTAATATGCCTAAGTCACAAGGTTTAGTAGGTGGCACATATACAGAAGTGTGAGCTCTTCAATCATCACGTATGAACCGGAAAAGGATCTGCTGGTAATCCTTGTGGTCCAGCTGAGCCATAGGGTTCTCCTATCAGATTTTAGAATTCGAAGATGAAAGTGATTATTGGTAGTATTTCCTGCCTAAAACTGAAGCAGTAGACCCGAGGCCATTGGAAACCCTTAGCCTTCATACGATTTTATTCCTGGTTTTTCACAAAGAGATAATCCAAGATTTTGCCATTGAACTTGTCAGCGTCAGGGTATCAGATATTCTAGAATTCACTGCACAGCAGCAACTGGGGACTAGACCAGATGTTAGGAAATTTCACAATGAAAAATAAGCTGCCCAGTGCTGCTTCCTACCAGACTGTCCCTTAACAAGACAGCATCCTCATCTGCTCACCATGGACCACCAAGACCAGCTTGTCACTAGACGGGCCCACAGCTGTCCCCAGGGCTCTTGGCTGCTACTCTGTTCTCACCTGGCGTAAAATTAGGACTCCCCCGCAAACGCTGGTTGCGCTGTTCAAAAAACCGGAATATCGTATAGAAAAGCATGTTGTCTTCAGTCTGCTTTGCAGCATCTAAGAATTTTCGTGCAGATATGTTGTCATGGCCACCAATGCCCCGGATGAACCGTAAGGCAGCTAACACCTGGTGTTTGGAGAGAAGCACTTCCACAATCTCATCATTTGCGGTTGAAAGTCTCTACGAGAGAAAGAGCGAGAACGCCAGGTAAATTCAAGAAACTGGGATGGGTAGTCGAAACCTATGATGTAGCTGCGTACCTTCAACATATCCAGAGACAGCTGATGAGCAGGAGGATAGAAACTTTCCAGGGAGAGCAGGAGACAGGCCTGAAAGAGAAATGTCCAGCCTTGCTGCAGCCTCAGATGCTAGGCAGTTAAATTCTACCTCTCTAGTCACTCCACGGCCAGCAACCTGTCCGAGTTACGTACCAGAGGCTTGGAGTCACTGAGGACATGGTACTGCAGGAACTGGTGCAGCATGTAGAAAAGGTTGTGCTGGACCAGCGTCTTGATAACCAGCTCATGTAAGTAATGCTGAGGACACAGTAAAAAGAGGGAAGGTGATCCCACTTCAACTATCACAGACTAAGTTACGGGGAATCAGAGCTCTTACAACCCATGGGGGTAAAAGTTTTCTGTTACTAACAAGTGATGTCATTGCATGGATATATGAGCCCGCCCTGATAGTTACACTCCTCCCACTAAAAATCAAGGACTGTGTCTGCAAAGATGCTCACAGTCAACCCTCAGAGCCCTCCTATGTCACAGATCATCATCTAAATCATGACAGGAAAAACTTGGAAGGACAGCTGTGGTTTGAAAGTACCTGCACTGCAATCTGGAACTGGTTTAGAGAGCGAATATATTCCATCAGCACAGCTATCACAAACTTATGAGGCAGCTCCTGCAGAGAAAACAAAACATTCTCCTAAACACCAAAGAGTTACCTAAGGGCCACATTTAATTCCCTGTTAACCTAACTCCTTTCTGCCCATATTAAACAGGTCTAATATTCTACTAAGTGGTTCAAAGTTCTACTGCACAAATTCCTTCAGACTCATTCCTGCTCAATAATTTGTTTTAGGGCTGAATATTAAAAGCCAAACTATTAGCGCTAAGTCTTCACTCAGGATAATGCCACGCATTCTAATCGCGCTACAGGTGGTGCTGATTTCCCTCAGTTCCTTCTAAGAGCTCTTGGTCTTGGGAACCCTGAGTGCTGGGAGCTGTGGCCCACCTTGTTCTCCGAGAACACGGACAGGACGTGGGTGTACATGTCAGACTGGTCGACCACCGCCTGCGTCCGCACAGGCTTTCTTAGCAGTGGGTTACTTCGACTCTGCCCCGCTTCTACTGCCTGAAAGAATAAAGCACACTATGATCTTCATTGTCCTCCAGGTAAATGGTGCTGTTCACAGAGTCTAAAAAGACCAAGTTCTTAGGAGCTGTGAACTCCAGCTTGACAGGAAGATGCCACTTCTAACACTCAATGACTGATACTACTCTCCTGTGTTGCTTGGGGAGTCTAAGGCAATTGGTCTTCTTAAGGAATCACTGGTCAGGGCTGGCAGGGACTACAAGAGCCTAAGTCACTGTCTGCTTTTAAGATAGTGCTCCTGTGTTCTGAATCTGACTAATGCAGAATTGCTCATCTGGTAAGAACACAGTCAACATCTTGCTACATCCCCGTTTTATTTAACAGGAGGTCACACCTGTTGTAGTGACTCTATCTGGGCTTTTTTATTTTATTTTATTAATTTTAATGAACATTTACAGAGATTCTGGATTTCCATTCATTCATTGTTGCACTTTTCTCCCTGCCCAGCCCTCCCCTCCAGACCCCCAGTTCGCTCCTCTTTGAAAAGCAAAAGAAAATTTCCTTCTTTGGTATACAATCCCCCTGTACCCCTCCCACCACCCCGAGTACACTCCACTATGCAACCTTAATTTTGGACTCTTGTGATAACCATAATACCCCATCATATAT
>NW_006400251.1:493233-514736 GCF_000299155.1 Elephantulus edwardii | reverse complement strand
AACAACAACATACATAATCTATCCAGTTTTTCTCAGTTTTACCCCAACCCTGATGTCAGTCCCATTCTACAACAGTGGCACCATGCAGTATTTGTCCTTTATCTGGGCTTTTTAATGTTAAGCAAGAACTCCCTAAATGTCCATGAATAGGAAAGCTCTGGGGGAAGACACTAACTGCCTGGCCTACCTCTTTTAAAAAAGGTGTTGCTGTCAAACGGATAGGTACTTCATTTGCTTAGGAATCTTATTAAAATGCAGGCCGGCTAGTAGGAGTGGTGATCTGGTGCCATTATTGCTGATCAGTGGGCACCCTCTGAGGGGCTTTACGAAGCACAGTGGACACAGCGGGGAGGAGCACAGAAGAGGCCATTCACCATCAGAGTCCCACAGCTCAGCTCACTGAAGGCGGTACCAGGAGCCCATCCCTGGTGAAGTCAAGGACAGTTACGGTGACGTGCTCCAGGGTAACCTCGCTTCCCTCTGGAGGCTTGTCTACAACTATGACCTTGACATTTACCTAAATGGAGAGTGAAAAGTAAGGCTCTAGAACTTTGGAATTAACTAATCCGATGATAAAACCAGTCTTCATTTTAGCTTCAGAAGATAATGATGTTTTTACAGTCATCACCCTGGCCATCAGAATTCAAATTCCTTGCTGTCCAGGTGGAGCGGCCTCACAGCTGACCCTGCCTGGGTTTCCGAGGCTGTAAATGTCCTGAGAGGAGACTGCTGCTCGTTCTCCTGTGGAGCCTATAGTGCAACCGCCAGAGGGGCGTGGCCTTGGGGGTCAGCAGCCTAACTCCGCCCACCTCCAGCCCCCCATGACTGCACCACCAGAGCGTCCTAACTGGGTGGGAAGCCAAGTGAACTGTTAACAGCCTTTTACATGCGATAGCTGATACATGGGAAATGGCACTCTGGTGGTGCAGTCCACAGCGGCATGTAATGCTAAGCCAAACGCAGTGCCCCCTGGCAGTTCGAATCCACCAACCGCTACAGGGAGAACAACAGAAGAGAAATCTGCTCCATTTACAGCCTCAGAAATCCGCTGGACGGTCAGCTAGGAGGAGGTTCTGACTCAACAGCAATTAGCTAACGTGAAAAACAGTGCTGAGATATAACCCCCCGGAAGAGATGGGCTGATACAGTGACTGGGGCAATGGGGTTTGGTGTGTCAGGGTCAGTGAGACTGGCTCAGGACAGGGCAGGGTTCAGAGCTGCTGAACACAGGGTCACTATACGTCACTGGTGATGCAACGGTCCATTAACAAGTATACCGAATTCCAGAACAAATCCATTTTTATACTTACTACATCCTAAAAGTAAGAGGGAAAAGAAAACCAAAACAAATACATTTCTAACTAGATCTAGACCGGTGTAGGAGCTCCGGAAGTATTGTCTGTAGGCATGCTGCACTGATGACCACGAGGCTGTGCATCTCCAGCAGTTCAAAACCATCAGCCTCTCCGAGGGATGACGGGCAGTCTCTCCTGCTAAGACTTAACGGCCTTAAGAGACTTCAAACGAGGAGAGTGACTATAAGTCAAAACTGACAATGGCAAACGGGTGAGCGAGCCTCCGGTGGAGCAGAGAGATGTATAAAAGCTGAAGCCAAGTCTGTTCTCCAAGAAAAAGGCAGACCAAGGACCCGGCTCCACGTAAGGTCATTGCAGACAGATGAGCAGACGGAGCGAGACACAGCTTCAAGCTCATGGATGCAGGGACTTGGAAAACTTACTCCCAGCCCTTCTGCAGCCTGAGCTCTGGGGACACGTTAACCCTCAGGGATGAGGCTGTATCGCAACTTCACATCTAATCACTCAGAAAGCATACAGAGAGGCCGCCCACGGAACCTACCGTTGTATAACTCTGCTCAGCATCCAGGTACTTCTTATACTCGTGATTGAGTTTATCAAAAACAGTGGCGATCACCGGCAGCGTGGCTCTGTCTGACTCGCCTAACACTGGAGGGGACACAATGTTCAAACACACATCACACCAACATCATGACAACTGCAACATGCAAGCAAACTGCAACACTGACAAAACCAACTCTGGACACGTGCACCTTTAAAGAGCATTCAAAGAAGTATACTTGAGGGGTCTGAAACCTAGAAACCGCTCGTTCACACCTTTCTGCTTGTTAAGAAGAGTTACAGCAGAGGTCAGCAGATCACTCCTAACGTGGATCTGTCCAAGTACGGGGTTACTCAGACTCTTAAAACAACAGAATTTTTAAGGGTGGAAGAGGTTACAAGTAGGTAACTTGTGTGCACCCATGTTTAGGTTTAGTTTAATCGCGAGCAAATGTTTTAAGCCTTTTCTACCAAAATCCCAAGCTGTTTTCTACTTCTCAGCCTTCTCAGGAAGCATTACATAGCCCATCCTTCAAATGAGGAAAGAAGTTATAGGCTGCAGACGAGATGTAACAATGGGGTCCACCTCGCAGGAAGAGGTGCTGGGCAGCTCAGGCCTATAACTAGAATTAGACCAACAGGGGGAAAGAGACCCCCAACTTACTTTGGAAACAGACAGACAGGATGACCATCTTGCACTCTTTTCTCTGGAGGAGAAAGTCCATCAGCCTTCCTTTATCTGGCAAGAGGTTGACTATGGGCTGAAGCTTCACTTGCAAGTTCCACAGGTAACCTGGGTTTAAGAGGCAGCAAAGTTAATAGTGGGATGAAAACTAGAAGTTAGAGAAGCGGTGCCCCTCAACGTTCATGGGGGGTGGGGAGAAGACTGAAAAGCACAGCTAATGGCTTTTTTTTTAGCTTTATTTTACTATTCTTTGTGTGTGTACTGTCAAATCGGATCTGACTGGTAGAGGAGGAGATTGCCCCTCCTTCTCCAGCAGAGTATCTGGTGGATTTGAACTGCATATCTCTGGGACTGCAGTGCAGCTTCTTTCCACTAGGCCACCAGAGCTCCCTATAGCTAATGGCTTCTTACAACATGCAAACACAGCCTGAGACAGTGCAGGTATGCCTCACCATAGCAACCAAACCTGCTGCCTGCCTGGCTGACTCCTCAAAACAAAGTAACCCCTTTGCTCTGAGGCCCATCAATGGTGGGCGGCTGGGTGGTGTCACAGACTGAGTCTGTTTCAACCCACAGCACTCCATGTGACAGGGCAGACCTCTGGCAAAAGCCAATGTCATGCAGAAACACCTTTTTCTACACTGAGAGATAAAAACGCAACAGACGTGAGGAAAGGAGAGCTTTGAGAGCTGACCAAAGACTCGCCACTCTCTGTGTCTAAGGAATTTAAAGTTCTTGGCCACTGAGAGGTTAAGAGCTTGAATCCACCTAGAGGAGAAGGACATGGATACCCCCTCTCGCTCTATTTCCCCCTTTTTTCCCCTTGCTGTCTGCTGTCGAATTGGATCCAACTGGCGCAGGAGGTTGTCCCTCCTTCTCCAGTGGAGCATCTGGTGGATTCAAACTGTGCGCCTTTGGGATTGCAGCGCAGCTTCTTGCCACTAGGTCACCAGAGCTCCCGATACCCTCTGTCTTAAAGAGGTTCCCAGGACTGCAACATCTTCCCTGCAGTTTCCAGCTTCAGAAAATCTGAGCAAGGGTCAAGGGTCAGCCTGAGTCAGTCGCTTCTGACTCGATGGCAAGTTATCTGAGTTTGAGTTAGTAGCTAGGTACTTAATCCCCATGCGAGCAGGGCCCCCCCCCCAAGACCCGGCTGCTACAGCACTGTCTGCTCACGATGTCATGCCCTGTGACCCACCTTGGCTCGCACTGATGATGATGTCAGGCTGGAAGACAATCCAGGATGAGGAATCTATATGTCATAGGAAACTGTGTTCTTAGAGATGAGACCAAAAGTGGGTCCCCTTCCACGGCACTCATGCAGACCCTGAGAAGGTGGGCCCTTGACGGTCGGGAAACCTCCCCCAAAGATGGGCTCCCAAGCCCATCACAGCTCACTAGGGTGGGGTGTCCTCCACACTCCTAGAAACCTGGGTGAGGAAAGAGGAGTTCGCCCATTTCCCATCCAAAGACCCTGCTAACACCTTTTCAAAGGATACAGAGCTTACAGGGAACAGGAGACTGGCTGGTCACGGAAGCAGGACCTATAAAATGAGGACACATGGATGTGCTGTTAGAAAAATGGCACGTGTTAGGATCTGTGGTCTATCCCACCGTCCTTAAACAAGGGGGACCTGGTCAACTACGGACCGTCCACTAACCCGCACAGGAGGATGAGGAACAGGGCAGCGCACCACCTAGTGGTCAGTCCACCACCTAGTGGTCAGTCCACGACAGTGTCTTCCAAGAAGGGACAAGCCTGGCAAGGCCCTGCTCCAGCCAAGGGGGTTTCCAGGAAACCAAGATGACTCAGCATTCATCCCCGGGTCACACTGAAGAACTGAGATAGCTATCCGGATGGTTTAAAGGCCAACACCCAGAAAACTACGGAGGCACCTTCAAACAAAAGTGCTCTGTGGGGTGATTAACTCCTGAAATAATTCACTCCATTCCCATTGCAGGGAGGTCTCGTCTGAGACACAGGTCCACAGAAGCCTCACATGGTGGGGACTCAACCACCAGTCGGAGGCACACAGCCTAACTCGACAAAATAGCCCTACAGACCACAGATGGAAGTACCACCTGGGGCTGTGAGGACAGTGCTGACCGCTGGCTGCGAGCAGGGGGCTTTCCGAGCAGCCCACCCAGAAGCAGGGTGAGGCGAGCCCGGCGGCTGACGACACAGATCGCTGTGACTGTAAGACAGCCTGGTGACCCCAAGGTGACTGTAGACCAGGACCACCGAGCTAATCGGCCGGACCAAATGGGGTTGAGGGCAGCTGGTCTCTCAGCCAGAACAAGTCAGACCGCTGTGACTGTTAAGAGAGCCCAGTGATCTCAATGTGACAGCAGGCCAAGAACACCGGACTAATGGGCCAGACCAAACGGGGTCGAGGGCAGCTGGTCTCCCAGCTGGAGCAAAGCTGCATAAGATTCACAACCCAGCCAGGGCAAGTGCAAAGGGGCTATGAGCCTCCAAAGGAGAAACAAACTGGAAACCACCAATAGTCTTACAGATGCACAGATGCAGAAGTGTCTCTGCAGTTCTCAAGGCTGGGGACGGGGAGCTTCTGAGGGGCTTGGGGTTTCTGCTGGGGGTGACGGGGAACTCTGGGAAATGGGCAGCGGTGACGGTGCACAAGGTGACTGAAATGAACACAAAAATAAACTGTACACTTAAAATGGTTAAAAAAGCAAAATTCACTTCAAACTGCCAGCCTTCGAGTTAGCATCTGATCCCCTAAGCCACTATGTCTTTTAATAAGTATTTTTTTACCACAGTAAATATTCCATTTAAAAGGCACTGGAATCAGGAAATGTTTTACTAATCACATGTTCTAGAAACCCAGAGTAAATGAAATCTGCAATTCCCCTTTTGGATCTTTTCTCCAACACTTTTCTTGTTATGCATTTGTTTTATCATAACCAGCCAATTAAACTAAAACCAAACTGACAACTGCTGAGTCAATTCTGACTCACGTCGGCCCACGTCAGGTTTCTGATGCTGCAAATACCAATGGCACTGCAGCTGCTGGGTTTGAACTGCCAACTTTGGTTAGCAGCCTAACACTTGATCTCAGGGCTCCTAAACTAGCCAATCACCCTGATTCTCTTCGGGTGGATGCCACAGTCAGAAAAGAGCTGGAGGCTTTTAACCTTGACACGATGATTGTGTTTTGTTTTGTTTTTTAAATTCTGTTTTGTTTTTCTAATTCACCAGCAGGCTACCTTCCCATCCCATGTGAGCCGTAAATACATGATTGTCCTTTGACACAATTAGATCTTTTCCTGCCACTATTATTCACCATGAGAAAGAAAGACGCTGGAGAAAACAAAGGCCAAAAGACTCATTCCCACCAGATGCTCTGCTGGAGAAAGAGGGACAATCTCCTCCTGTACCAGTCAGATCCGAATTTGATGGTACACACACAAAAAATAATAAAATAAAATTTTAAAATATTTTTTTTAAAAAAAAGACTCACTCGTGGCGTCTATGAGAACCAGCTCTTTCCTCTTCAGCTCAGCCAGAAAGTGATTAAACTTCTGGCTGATCCTTCCACTGTCTGAGGTACAGAATCCTACAAACCTCCAATGGGGGCCAGTCCAGAGTGGGTCTGGTGAGGCCCCCAGCCTGATCCTGCCCTGCATTCTTCTGAGAAGGTTCAGGGGGCTCTGACTGCAGTGGGGCCGGGCGCCCAATGGATGCCCTTGGATTGGTATTTCTCTTATTAACAGGATCGTACTACTGGAGTTCCAAGGATGCGCACCTACAGGTCCACTTCTGCACGTGAACTACAATAAGCTAAGGCGGGATCAGGTCCCCTTTAAACCAGCAGCCGGCCGGACATTTGTGTTCTGTTCCACTAGGGAAAAGGCAGAAGGAAATGAGGTGGCTTCTATCCTGTGCTCCGAAATCCTGACCTTGTCTCTAACTTCCTACTTGGTACTGTTTCAGGTAGAAGATCTGATTCTCGAGTAACCTTAGAATCATGGCCTTCAGCAGTCACTGTACCATCAGAGTCAGAAAACAGTGTAGTGTTTCTGTAAAAACTGTGCCGTGGAACATCAGGAAGCCAGGAGACAATGCGGCCGGGGCAGAAACCACCAGCAGCAGCCAAGTCAGAGTGGAGTTTTGAGAACTCAGACCAACAAGCTCTTAAGGGCTTATTCTACATGAGAGAAAAAAAAAAAATCCTGCCACTTCAATGAGTAATCACAACTCTTCATTTTAAAGCACTGAGATGAGAAATCTATTTTCTTTAGACAAAGATTTGTTCATCTTATAAGCAGCTTCTACCATGTAAGTAAAGCTTCTAGGATCAGTGAGATTATTCACCACCCCCCACTTTGGGAAACTGAACAGTGTAATGAACAGATGGGGGCTCTGCCTATAGCCTCCTGGGGCCACACTAAACCGGATTCCCAAAGATCACAGCAAGAGGCAAATAGGGTGTCTCACCTGCCATGGGGATCTGGTAGGGCTGAATTGATCTTGGGGGGAGCACAGGGTGATGGACTGTAAGGGCCCCGTCAAACTCGCCCCTCAGCTTGATGTCAAATATGACAGACGTCTAAGCACAGAGAGAGAAAATGGTTACACCAAACACATCTGGCCTGCCACTGCAGCTCAGGTTCGAGTCTCAATCTGCATTCCTCATTGCAGACAGGACAGGCTACCTCCTATGTGAGCAGGTATCTGCCCCAGCTCCCACCTGCCGTGTAGATAAATGGCTTTTTATCTGCCCAGGTAACAGCTAAGGAGAAATGGGGCCCTCTCTACTCTCTGGGACCACACATGATCAAACACTCAGCACACAGTGGCTCTCTCTGCAGCCAATGCCCAGCTTAGGTGACTTGACCAGTTAAGTGACTTGACCAGTTACCTGTCCCAGAAGCTAGACCTTGTCAGGTGCTACGTGACTATGATTATCAATCACTGCTTCTTCTAGACCATTTAGAATGAACTAAATCCCAAATTCCACCTGGAAGGCAAAACTTATCATAAAAGGTCCTGTCTACCCCTCCTTTGGAACGTCTTGTGATTTTTTCACAGTTCATTTTTAAGTCACCCTAACTGGTGCAGACGAGATGGGAATCCTTCTACAGCTCATACCTCCGTGTCCTGGTGGTGAACGACTATCAAGTTGTCCACCACGTTCAGGGCAAACTTCCCCGTCCTATTCAACTTCAGTATGTGCATCTTTTTACAGGTACCTTCTCTGCAAAATAACAGATAGGTAAAAATAATTTAAAAAAAAAAAAGATCATGAAGCTTGAGTTCCGACTTTGAAATCAGAGGCAGAGGGCAGAAAGCAGGGAGTTACCGTGGTACATGGTAGAGCACCACCTCCGCTCCGGTGCTATTGGATGTCCGTGAGTGATGCCTCAAGAAGAGAACATAAAGCTGTCCATATCTAATAGGGGAACAGAGACACAAGTCACACCTGGCCACTTAGAAGGCGCTGGTTAACGTCACTGTAAGACACTCATTCAACCAATTCTTTGTATCCAAATGTGCACAAAAGAAATACAATCAGTCAGAAAATGCCGACGGCCAAGTGCAGAGTGGAATGAAAAATGGAACACAGCTGCTCACAAATTCTTTCGGGGGGAAAAAAACTCCACAAACTTATACAGAGACAGAAGAGGAAAAAAATTGCTCCTAGTTAGCTCTGAGTGATAAGGCAAGCTGATTTTCCACTTAAAAGTTCTCTAGTCAGAAATCTAATCAATCCTTATTTTTAAGCCTCATCTTATGGTAACCCTGTACAGGCCAGCTCCTGCGTGGTGTCTCTACCCTGGGAGGCTTTCTGTGATGTTCTAGAACACTGCACTGGGCTGGCGACACGAGGTGGGGGAGGCCAAGATGGGGGTCCGGGTCCCAACTCCAGAGAAGGGCTCCCTGCTTACTTGTTTCTTAAACTGGTTTCTAGTCTCTTAATTTAAAAAATATGTTTGAACACTAGAAACATATTACTTTCTTATTCTGCCCAGTAATATTTTATTTCTTTATATACATATACACACACACATACATATATATACACACATACACATATACACACACATACATATATATGTATATTGTGTATATATAAAATAATCCCTGAGAAGACTTAAATCTCAGAAAATGGGGGGGGGGGAATTCCAACATCGGATGATATCTAAGAAATAAACTGGTTCAATGTCCTCATTTTATCAGCCTAGAAAGGTTAACAACCTTCCATGGTATCACAAGGCTGGCAGGTTAAGAAAGATAGCGGGCCTGTGATGGTCATAAAATGTAGGGCGCTTGTCCCTGTGCTCGAGGGGGTCCTGTGGGAAGGGCCCCACGCAGTGGGGCAGCCTCCCAACGCAACCACTCAAGGCGATTACAATAAAGCAGCTCTCTCAGCGCAGACGTACATCGTAGCCATCGCCATGTCTCTTTCGGAAAGGCTGAGTTTCGTTGACTTGGGTGCGGCGGGCAGTTCAATCTCAAACTTGGGCAGCTTGGACATAGTGACACCCTGTTTCAGGGGGGAAAGAGTTCTAGGAAAAGTTTATTACAACCCTTTAGGTATTCTCTACCCCCGGCATCATAATGCTTTCTCTGGATCAGACTGCTAACTGAAAGGTCAGTGATTCTAATTCACCCAGGCACCCGAAGAGAGAAAGGTGGGCTGTCTCCTCCCACACAGATTTACAGCCTTGGAGCCCTAATAGAGGGTCGTGCTGAGCCAGACTCCACTTGATGGCAGTGAGTCTTACGCATTCTTGCTTCGTCTTTGTAAAGTCATGTACACATACTGTACACATACCTTCTGCCTTTCTGGATCTCCTATAGAAAGGACAGATTTACTCACTGGCCTCATTCAGGGAGGTGAAAGGATGGGAGAGGATGCCCTCTGGTGGTCAGAAGTGTTGCTGCTCTCGTTAGAGGACTTCACACTCTTACCCTAAAATAAAAGGGCTGCAGGACGTTGCCAAGGACGGTGGTGGACAGCAGGATGACAGCGCTCTCGGGGCAGTACATGTACCAATTCACGTTGATGTTCTGACTCTTCAGCAGTTTCAGATTCCGTTTCTCTGGTAAAACCTGAAACCACGTTCAAGAAACAAAACTACTTAGAAATAACAATCAGAAGATTGGTGCACTAAATGAAAAAAAACCTAAACCACCAACACAAAATTAAATCAGAAACTACTATTTTCACTAATTACAGCTAACACTGATAGAACTCTGTGCTTGGCACTTTACGTATCTAACAGGAGGCTGTCATGAGCTGTACTCGACATTAAAAAAAAAAAGATTCAAAGAGGCTGGAATCCACCAGATTAACACATCAGAGATAGCCTGGGGGGCTGCCTCACTCCTAAAGCCTATCTGAGCCCCTAATTTCTTCAGCACCATATAAGAACAAGGAGGATCAACAAATTGTTACTTATTTAAGAACTGTCAAAGATGAACCCACAGCAGAGCTCTGTACACTGAACGGCTGGCTATTGCCCGGCCTGCAGCTCCCAGCCAGCCTGGTCTCCACCTTGACCCCGGGCTGCACTGTGCCCGGGACAAGCTCACTTTTGCTAGAAGACGTGTTCAAGAAACTCTGGATGCAAACTTGTTCTTTCATAATGAAGCTGCATCTTAAAGAGAGTCTGATACACTAAGACATGCTGGATAGAGACCCCTGGGCCCCAAAACCAACACGGACCTCATCACGCTGAGGAACTGACTGGAAAGTCAGGGTGGGAGGCATGAAATCAGAACAATAAAATAGGGATGGGTATGCAGATGATAGTTTGAGATAATGAAAACACTATGTCTTTACTAAAAATGCTATGTCTTGGGTCAGGCACATATGCTCCTGAGAAGTGAGGAGGACTGGCCTTGTACTTTGGGCATGTTATCAGGAGGGGACAGTCTTTGGAGAAGAACATGATGTTTGATAACACAATCAGTGAAAAAGAGGAAGCCTCTCAATGAGATGGAATGACAGAGTGGCAGCAGCAATGACTCCAACAGAACGAATGGCCTTGAGCAGGGTGTAGGGGTCCCTCTGTGTTGGAACTG
Organism: Elephantulus edwardii; assembly: GCF_000299155.1. Lineage (NCBI taxonomy): Eukaryota > Metazoa > Chordata > Mammalia > Macroscelidea > Macroscelididae > Elephantulus > Elephantulus edwardii. The sequence continues at coordinate 504,142 of NW_006400251.1, read as the reverse complement.
ACTCAACGGCATCTAACAACAGTTATTCTGAAGGATTATAGGTGACTTTTTACTTTCCTAAGACATTCTATACAGAAAGTAAAGTCACCTACGTTGTTGTTGTTGCCATAGAGTTGGGCTCAACTCACAGTGACTCTGTGAACAAAAGACCTAAGGCCTTTCCATAGCTATCATTGTTTCCCCAAATTCCTAGAGTTTCCAGAGGCATATGATTTAGGAAGTAGATGCCACTCCTGCTTCCAAACCTGTTTTACAACTGGGAGCTAACACTGTCTACAATAGGAAACCATTCTGGTATTTGATACCCCAATGGCACAGGGTTCAGCATCACAGCAAACCCAAGTTCTTCATACTGCACATTGCCAAAGAGTGATGTACAAAGTAGAAGAGTGTTCCTCCAAATACAACAGCACTAGTTTCATTTAGCAGTGGTTAAGTGTCATCAAGTCAAATACGACTGAGAGTACGCTTTGCACAAAAGACCTGAACTCAATTCTATAACTAACTTAATTTCTGTATATTTAGAGATTTTATAGTTTCCGGAGGCATCTAGTTTAGGAAGTGGATGCACTCCTGCTTCCCAGCATAAATCAATCTGGAAACTCATCCAAACACTGCACATAATGAGTAATCACTATGGTATTTGACAAGACTATGAAACAGTGTGCAGCATCACAGCAACACCAAGTTGTTCAGTTCAGCAATTAGACAAAAGATTGCTGTATCATTCACGGAATATTCATTCAAAAATTAATAAACTCTGCTGGGTTTAAAGCCACACCTTTGAGCAGGCCTGTACCCTAGGCAAAGATTCAAGGACACCCGCTCTTGGAGGGAAAAGAGCAGTAATACACATCAAACACGACTCCAAAAAAAATAAGACCCCCAAATCCTCCCTTACATGCCCATCAGGACTGCCATCAAGATGCAGCAAACAGCCAAACTCAAAAAGTCACCTATAATCTTTCAAAATAACTGTTGTTTAGATGCCATTGGGTCAGTTTGACTAGATGGTACACAACAACAAGTCTTGTAATGCTGGAATATTTTATAAAAACGCATGTCTTCTTTGTAACTAGAAAGCTCTGGTGGCTTAGTGCTAAGGAACTGTGCTGCCAACCCAAAGGTATAGGGTTCAAATCCACCAGCTGCTCTGTGGAAGAATATGGACAATTTTCTCCCATGCAAGTTACAGCCTCTGAAAGCTCACTGGAGGGTCAGCTGAGTCAGTTTTGATTCGACAGTAAACAACAATATTTGTAACTAAGGAAAAAGATTAAAAATCTAAGGAAGAGATTTTATAAAGTGCTAGAATCTATAAACATATCTTTAATACTGAATGTAAAAGGCTTGTAAAGCTCCTCAACCCTTGAACTTTTCCCTTCACCACTGCCAAAGAGTTAATGGCATCTCACTGCAACCCCTTTCCAGGATTTGGGAGCTGTCAATCTTTATGGAAGGAAAATATCTGTCTTTCTCCCTTTGAGAACCAGGAGATTTGAACCACCAGCCTTTGGGTCAGCTGCCTGCCACTTTAAGCACTCAACTATTGGCACTCCTCCTTGAACTTGTCCCAGCAAATGTAAGTGGGAAACACAATACCTGGTAAAATTCAATTCCTTGATCTGTTATAAAGACAATTTCAGTAGAACTGGTCCAGCAGAATCCTAAGATGTTGGCATTCTTGGTCTGAAAAGAATTACAGATTTCTTTTAAATTAAAAAGCAAAACTTATTTTTATAATTTGCTTCCCTAACAGAATAAATAACATATAACTCTCTTGAAAAGCTTAAAATGTTCCCCTGGATTTGTAAAAAACTCAACTAATTGCTATGGAGTTAGAGCTTACAGCTGACCCTCCAGATCTCCGGAGGTGTCAATCACCTGGGAGGAGATATACCATCTCTTTCTCTTGGAGTCACGGGTGGATTTGAACCACCAGAGCTCCCTACTCCACTATCACTACACCTTGCACACAGTTTCTCTAATTTCCCTTCATTCACTAAAGCACTTAGATCTTAATTTCTTCTGCATAGCAGAGGAGAGGAAAAGAGACTGAGATTTTCAGAAAGGTGGTAACTGATCAGAGCTTCTTTTTTTTTTCTTTTAAATGTGCTTTATTTCAGATTCCAGTGATCTGAGTGAAAATGAATGACATGGATGCCTTAAAGATCGTTGTTCTGACATCATAGGATCAAGCCAGGCCTCTTAAAGGGTGGTCAAAGGGAATGAGGTAAAAGGAACGTGGGAAGGGGCTGGGAGTGGCATTTCCAGGGATCTGATAAAAGCTGTTCCATGATGTCTCTCCTGTGACAATGGCCAAATGTCCTATGTTTGACATTCGAGGTTTCCTTGCTGACAATGCGTTCTTCAAGGAATTGTCTACGGTCTTTTTTTTTGTTCAGGGTGGTTTGATTGCAAATCTTTAGTTCCTGGAATAACAGCCTCACAAATATCTAATCAATCATGTTAAAGACTTTCCACAGGCAACTTCCACTCTTGTCTGAGGAGTCAGGTTAAGGACCTTCCATGGGCAAATTTTACTACCATCCTGAACTACGTCTGTCCAGTTAGGTTAAAGAACTCTACACAGACAATTCTCACTACTGTCATAAACTCACAAACTATGTCTGAGTTCCTCCCACCATCCTTCCCCACGGACTGCATGACTATTTCTACAAGATTTAAGAGATTAGCTTTATGTGAAAACTACTGGTTTGTTGCTTTGCAATTTAGGGCTGAGCGTGGCTCTACTGGGCTCACAGCCATCAAATCAGGGCCGAAAGAGAGCAGACGAAATCCAACAGCAGATCCCTGTGGCACATAAAGAAACAGACGAAAGGTAGCTCATGCTTCACAGAGACTTGTGATGCATGGAAATGATGAGAAGTGCAAAACACTATTTGTACTCAGTTATAGATTACAGGGTATACAGACAAAGCACATCAAAGGGCTTCAGTTGTGATTAGAAAACTTGCCAGTTCCTTCTGCTGTTACTGTTGGCATGGGCCGAGTTGACCGCGACTCACAGCGACCCTATGAATGGGAGACCTGACCCCGGCCCTGTCCTCACCACCCTCACCCCCCCCCGCCCCTGTTCTGCTCGAGCCCACTGTGCTCCAGACACTGTAAAGTCATCTCACCGAGGATCTTCCTCTCTCAGGCCAAACTAAAACCCCTTCTCTTAAAAAAATGTGATAGGAAAAAGGATTCCCTTTTTGTTATTCTATCAGTTGTAAAAAAGACAGCCCTTCCTGCTCAAGGTAGTGTTAATTTCAAACTATTACAGGGTACTTAAGAAAGAAATCCCTTCTACAACCAGGAGAAGATAAAATAGATGAATGGGACCATCTAAGAATCAAATCCCTTTTAAATTTTGCTATTCTGACCGGGGTGAGATATCCCATGGTTGTTTTGATTTGCATCTCTCTTAGAGCTAGGGATTATGAACATTTCTTCATGTGCTTGTTGGCCATCCCAATGTCTTCTTTGGTTAAGTGTCTGTTCATATCCTGTGCCCATTTTTCAATCGGATTATTTACCTTTATCTTGTTGTCGTGCTGAAGTATTTTATAAATTCTAGACATATAAGTCCTTTATCTGAGATGTCATTACCAAATACTTTTTCCCAAGTCCGTGAAGATTGTGGAGAAACTGGAACCCTTATTCACTGTTGGTAGAAGTGTAAAATGGTGCAACCACTGTGGAAGGCGGTATGGCACTTTCTCAAAAAGTTGCAAATAGAGATACCATTTGACCCAGCAATTCCACTACTGGGAATATACCCTAAAGAGACCATAACTGCCACCCAAGCAGATATATGCATACCCACGTTTATCACGGTTTTGTTCACAATTGCAAGGAGTTGGATACAACCTATGTGCCCATCAACAAATGAATGGATAGATAAGCTGTGGTATATTCACACAATGAAATACTATCTGCACTGAAAAACAAGGAATTCATGCAATATTATTCAAAATGGGTGACCCTGTAAAATATTATGTTCAGTGAAATATCTCAGTCACAAAGGGACAAATACTACATGGTGCCACTGTTACAAAACAAGACTGACATCAGGGTTGGGGGGAGACTGAGAAAGATTGGATAAATAATGTATACTGCATTGAAACAGATGAGGGAGAAAACTGTTTAAAAGGTATATGTGATTAGGTATTGTCATGACAGGAGTTCAGAGTGAAGGCTGCATAGTGGGATGGATTTGGGGGGAGGGATTGTAAAACAATGAAAGAACTTTTACTTTTTAAAGAGAAACGTGTGGGCAGGGAGAAAAGCGCAACAATGAATGAATGGAAATCCAAAGTCTCTAAATTTTCATTAAAATTAATAAAATTTAAAAAAAAAAAAGCAATTCCTTTCCTCCTGTACTATGGTGTAACCAGGGAGCTGTGGTGAGGAGCCACGCCGGGCAAACCCACCAGCTGCTTCGTAGAAGGTAGATCAGCAGTCTCCTCTCATGCGATTTACTGCCTCTGAAACCCACTAGAGGGTCAGCTACGAGTCGGTCCCAGCTCATCAGTACACAACAATAACAACAACAAGGGGCTCTAAGGGATTCATTTTCTATTACTCAGCTTTGCACTCTCTTTGGTTCCTGGCTTTCCTGATCTTGGTACCAGGGTGGTGGCCCCTCTCTGGCTGCTTCCTGTGAACACGGGTGTGCAGTGATCAGAGCTTCTTCTTGCTCTTTACCACGCAGTCAGAACTGACTCACAGCTGACCCTCCAGCAGGTTTTCAGAAGCAGTAAACTCAACAGGAGGAGACTGTCCATTCCTTTGTCCTGTGGAGTAGCTGGTGGATTCCAACTGCGAGCCTTTGGGGTGCAAGCGATGTCCCTCGCCACTAAGCCACCAATGCTCGCTGACCAGAGCTTCCAGGTATCAGTTTTAAAGAATCAAAATTCAGTTGGCATTTTTAGTCAACTCAGTATGAAAAACTGGCAGTATAAAAAAACCATTACAATGAGTAACGGTTTCCTCACACTGTCTACTTGATGGCCAACAGCACCATGTGCCTGAGACTGGTGAAGCCCCACAGGACAACAGCAAGGTCACACGGAGAGGGACTGTGGGTCAGCAAGGGCCTGAGCCCACCCTGCACTGCACTCAGCAACGCCATGAAGAAGCTACATAAAGCCAGGCGCAGCCAGCGTGTGTCTACTCCCGGGGTACCCCCTTCCTACCCACACCGACTGCCTGGCCTGATCCAGCATCCCCGGAAAATCTAATTAGTGTGGCTTAGCCTACACCTGGGAAAGCAAGAACAAAGGGGCAGGACAAGGGCAAGAAAACATCGTCCAGGAGGGAAAGGACTCTTGCAAAAGCCTCAGGGGAAGCAGCTCTAGCAGGAGTGTTTGCCGCCAGACCACAGCTGTCCCTGTGTAGACAGGGCGATGGTGACAGCAGGCGCCACCTCCCACCACCACCCCTCACCAGTGCTGATCTCCAACACCCATCAACACAGAATCCGCCCAGCTCCGCTTAACTCACTCTCTCTCACTGCTGTGGAGCCAGAACTGACCCACAGCTAACCTTCCAGTGGGTTCTCAGAGGCTGAAAGTCACACGGGGGAAGCTGTCCATCTTCCTCCCAGGGAGCAGCTGGAGGATTAGAACCAGCGCAATTCCCTCCCACTAGGCATTCAGAGATCCCTCGACTCTGCTTCAGAGACAACAGGCTCAGAAAAACTGATCAACATCACAGGGCTGACAGGTAGCCAGCCTCGGTATTAGGACAACTTCAAGTGTGTGTGCTCCACCGGTGCACTGCTCTGACCACCGGGCCACAGAGCGTTGAATGCCACATGCACACGACCACACCTTGAAAGCCACAAGACCACAAAACACTAAACACCACGAGACCACACAACCACACAACACTGAACACAATGAGAGGATATGTCCACACAACACTGAACGCCACGAGGCCACACAACCCTAAGTGACAGGAGACCACACGACCACACAACACTGAACGCCATGTGACAATGTTCATACAACACTGAACACCATGAGACCACACAACCACACAACCCCGAACAACATGAGACCACACAGCCACACAACCCTGAATGCCATGAGACCACACAAGTAAACATTATATAATCACACAGTGCTGAATAGCATAGCACTAAACATCACACAACACAGTACCCAATGTCATGTGTGCTGGTGTGGTCAACACTGAGTATCAGCTGAATGACCACGTGATCCACACAGTGTTGAATACCACAAGACCACACGATGCTGAACACCACACAACCACATGACCTCACAACCCACGCCGTCCTGAACACCACATGAGCCAGCCACATACCACGGACCACCATGACGGACTACACGACCTTCACAGAACTGTGCACCAGAGGACCACACAACACTAAACACCATCTGCCACATGACAACACAATAAATGACCACCACATGAATACACACACACAAACACTGCGCACCACATAACCCATGAACACCCCAGAACCACAAGACACGCACAGCAGTGACTGAGGCCAGCGAGCACGGGCCACGTCCATACCTTGCATTCCTGTGTGTACTCCTGCTGAGAATTATCAGGGATGAAATTAGAAAAGTCCTGAAAGAGAAAAAAAACATACCACCAAACCACATGGAGAGATTTGGATCAAGTAGCACAGCCCCAGCCTATCCGGGTAACCAAGATTTAAAAAAAAAAAAATCTACAAAATCCCAAAGACCACAAAGATAGAAATACCAATGTGGATATTCAGCCCACTTCACTGCAGCAGGTTTACCAATTTTAAGTGTTATTCCAAGTATTTGGTTCATTCTGTTAGTTTATAATTTGATTTTTAAATCCTCAAATGGTTCACTTCATTCCTCAGAGGGCTGTTTTCACAGAAGTGTTTTGCTACATCACACAAGAGGCTTTCCAGAAATTTTAACAATCGTAACTAAAGGGAGAAATCCACACAGGATTCTAGTCAGTCCTCTTCCTTATAGTTTTGTCTCTCCAGCCAGCTTCCCTAATGTAACGCTGAGTATTCAGTGCTTTTAAATCTCACAATCAAATTCATAAAATTGTCAAAAATATACCTCACATAGCTTACGCTTCATGCAATGAAACCAACAAAAAAGATGAGGTTCCAAGTTACTTTTTTAAAAAAACAAACAAACTTACAAGTTAAAAAAACCCCTACAAACTAGGAACAGCTTTCTTTTTACCCATTCAAATCCCTTTCTCATCTTCAAGAATGCTACACGCTCAAATAATAGACCAATTAACACTGGAATTTTGCACTTCACCCTCTTCTAAATGCACTTCCTTTCTGCTACAAGTAAAGGTACGTCTTACCACAGTCTTTGAGGTCCTCTGAACGGCCAAAATCTTATTTTCTAGGGAAAATTTAATGCACTTCACTTCTCCTTTATCTTCCATTCTTTAAGAAAGAAAATATTAAAGAGTTAAATTTAAGAACTAAATTCCAACTACTATCATTTTGTGAGAAGACAAAAGACAAGATAAATACCTAGAAAGTCACAAGTCCCCATTTAAAATTAAAACGGAATTTTTTTTTCCTTCAGGAAATTGTGTCCTTTATGCTTTTTCTCCCCTGCAACTATGTACAGAGAAGATAAAAAATATACAAGACCTGCATTTAATTTTAATCACAGAACTTCTTCGCAACAAAATTCAATTGGTAGCCAAGCTGATGGAGAAACCCAAAATAGTACAGACAATAAGAACTGGAGAACTAAGACCGTAGTGAACTTCTCATCTAAGAATTGTTCCATTCAATTATCAACCCAGCTCACTGACTCAAAGGTGACCGACTGGCCATGGGTTTCCTCCGAGCCTGTAAATCACACGGGAAGGAGACTGCCTATCTTTGTTACAGAAGCTGCTGGTGGATTTGAACCACCAGAGAGGCTCAGCCTTCTTAGGTCAGGAATGCCATTCCCCATGGAATAAGCCACCAGGGCTCCCTAAAAATTTTTAGGCTACATTTGTCCACACAGCTACCTTCTGGATCAATCACTGCCTTCACAGTGCTTCTGGACAGCGGGTCTGCCCTTTCACAACCCACAAAGCTTCTGAACAGCGGGTCTGCCCTTTCACACCCCACAATGGCAACACACGAGATGACACCCCTACACGCAGTACTTCAGAGATGCCACAAACACGCTCAGAAGTGAACTCAAGGGAAAATTCTAAGGGCTGTGGAAATATGGAAATATCCTGACTGTGACAATCGCCTCATACCAAAACTCATCAAACTGCTTATGTACAAAATGTGTACAGTTTATCCTATGTCAAATATACCTCATTAAAGGTTTATAAAGGGGAAAAATGTTAACCAAATAACATTGCTTGTAAGCCCTACCTAGCCCCTAAATCTGGACCATGGTGTCACTGTCATTTTTCATGTCTTACTGACCAACTCGCCTGGCCTATGACAGCTGGGACGCCTCTGCAATGCTCCTCACGTGGTGCGGCCCTAGTTCCACTTTTCACCGCCTCTGCCCCAGAGTTCCACATCTGTGCATTAACACAGGTCCCCCTCTGGACCCTGAGAGGCAAGCTTCACCTCACATATTTTGGGCATGTTGTCAGGAGGCTCAGTCCTTGGAAAAAGACATGATGATGGGAAAGGTGGAGGGCAGAGAAAGAGAGCAAAAGCCATAACACAATGGACTGAAACAGTGACTGTAACAGGCTGGAGCACATCAGAGACGGTGAGGACAGGCCCGGATAAGGCAAGGGTCAGAGCTGTTGTTCATAGGATCACTACGAGTTAGTCTACTTGATGGCACCTAATAACAATTACCTCAATGCTGCCAACAACACTGTATCCCAAATACGATGACCACTCCTCACCTAGAAAACTCTCCCCAAGATGAAGCCCAGATTCCACAGCAGACTACAGAACCGTTCAACCAAGCCCTGCGTGGCCACCATCACCCCTTCCTCATAGATACCCCAATCTTCAGTCACACAGACCTGCAGTTCCTCAAACACCACGGATGTTCCCCTCTGCACGTGGTGGCCCTTCGATGTGGAAGGCCTGCCCTCTTCTCCACCTCCAGAGACCTGTGTGGCCGTTAAAACCTTGCTCAAATGTTGCCTCTTCTGTGAGGCCTTCCTCTCCTGGGCCGTGGACTTGTCTAGCCCACCTAAGATAAATGTCCCTTCACTTCTGTGTGCTTACAATTCTTTGAGGCCAGCACTCACATGTCTCCCACACTGAATCTGTGAATTCCTCTAAAGGGGGCCAGACTCACCCCAAACTGTCATATACCTGGTGCCTAGCATATGACCTCCAATCAAATGTTTGCCTAACAAATGTCAAGCAAAAAGACTGATTCATTCCTCCACTTTTAAAGCACTTTGCTACTATTATCATAGGCCAACTGCCAAAAAAAAAGAAAAACCACACCCAAATAAAAAAAAAACCAACATAAACCCCCAAGCAAAAACTAAAACAACAATTAGAAAATGCCAAACTTTTCCAAAGTCTCATCCATAAATTCAAAGTCTTTCTCTCCTATAAACACAGCAGTCAGTTAAGATACCCAGATATTTTATCACTTAAATCGGGTCACTTCTGAAAGCGAAAGTGCTCTGTTTATAATTAGACCAGTTCAGCCTTGCGAACTAAGACATCAACTATGTGCAGAAGCCACGGCTTTCCTGATATGCACCATTACTGGGGAAACATTAACCCAGGAATCTCCCCCATCTACCCAAAACTCCGCAGACCTGGGCTAAGCAGGCAAACCAAGGCTGCCTCTCCCCACAGCAAGCGCATAGTGCCCTAGTTGACTCATTTAAGCGCCGGGAAGTTGGTGCCCTACTTTGGAGTATTTAGCCTCACAAATCAACAGGGAGCCACTCCACGCACTTCCAGCTGCCAGCAAGTCCTCTCTGCACCACCAGGCTGTACAGAAGGTGTGTGCTTCCTCTGTCCCCCACGCAGGGATCCGACACACACTTCCGCCAGCTAAGGGGTGCGAAAGGCCAACATTTCCAAACCACCTTCAGAATGAGGAACAGAAAAACCACCTTGTTTGCACGCCCCAATAATTCTGAACATTTCCACACTGTTTACCTAAATGAAATGGGGTTCCGATCGTCGGGTCCTTTCACTACAACCCCAGTAGCGCCTCCAGATCGGACGGCAAACACCTGAGAGGGAGGAGAGAGGCGATGTTAGGGGTCTGAATTCTGAATCAGGGCTCAGACACCAAAAACCACCACCCACAAGTGACTGTTGGCAACGACACACCGACCCTGGCTCAACTAAGTTAAGAGGCTTGTACGAATCTGCGCAAGCTAAGGGGTTTGTGTGAATGCTGAGATCATGGAGAAAGAAGAGGACAGTGACTCTGCAAGAGCTGCCCAGCGTACATGGCCGGGTCAGGGTCCCCAAGACCCCGAGTCTGTGGGTCGCCCGAGTGAGGGGTCTGGGACATTGGAATAGGAGCACTGTCCCTCTTTCCAAATTCCGAGAATAAGGGGACCTCAATGTCTACTCCTTTGACTGTACGTCGATTAGGAGTTTGGACATCAAAAGACGCCCAGAAAGGCCAAGGGATCGCAGGTCGGCGCCCCGCTTTCACTTTGCAAGAGGGAGCCGGCCTATCCCACGGCCTCCTCCCGTGCAGCCCGGGATGGAGCTGCGCCCGTTCGCGGCCGGGACGGGAGGGAGGCCGGGCCTGCTCCCAGGGCCCCGATGCGCGCGCGGGGACCCTCTCGGCGGACGCAGCTTTGGCCTCGCTGGCAGGGAAGAAAAGTGCGGGGCCCGCCCGTACCTGCTTGTTGGCCTCATCAAAGAAGACGCAGTTGACCGGGTTCGCCTTCTCGAATTGCACCGGCCGGTCGCTGAGCTCCAGGTAGTAGTCCTCCTCGCCCATGG
>NW_006400251.1:473002-493067 GCF_000299155.1 Elephantulus edwardii | reverse complement strand
GGTGCCACGCCCCCACCCCCGCCACGTGACACAGAGCGCTGCTGCGCTTAAAGCGGCGACGACTGGTTGGAAGCTGTGGGGCCCACCAGCTGTCACCGCTCCCAGCTTTGCCCAAGAGGCTCCTCCCACTTCGGGGCAGCAGCCCTGAAGGTCCTACTGAATCCTGCAGAAGTGTGGGGGCGGCCCGAGCCCAAACCCAAGGGGTGCGCGGGGGGCCGGTGCTGTTGCCGCTATTCTCCTGGTCCTGGGGTCCTCTGTGTGCGCCCGCTTCCTTCCCCTGGTGTTCGTGACCTCTCACCGTCCGCCCCAGAGGCCTGCGCCAGACCAGGTTCCCTGCAGACTAGAAAAGCACACGCTTTATTTCGGGAGATTTACTGGGCATCTCTGGGGGTGCTGCTTCTGCTTGCAGACGCGTAGATACAGAGCTACGATGCTGTGAGTACGTGACAAGGGAACCCAGTGTAGGTTCCAAGAGACACATTTGAATGGCTCCAATGTCAGGGGAGAAGTTGCAGTGAGAGAAGCCTGGCACCCTGCTTTTCAGCCGTGCCTCCAGCTTGCTTGGGATGACCTCTCTTCGAGATCAGTGCACAGTCTGGTCGGCTCTACCTTGATGTATCCGCCCTCCCTTTTCCCCTCTTCCCTCCACTCGTTCACTTTACTCACTGCCTTTCTTTTTCTAAAACTGATATTTTAATCCAAGTTTATAGAAAACTTGGCTTTCTATTCATTGATTGTTGCATACTTTCCTCCCTGCCCACCCACCCCGTTTGCTTTTCTCTTTGAAAAAAAAAATTATTTCATTGTTGTACAACCCCCCCCCCCCGTCCACTTTACTATGCCGCTCTTACTCTGTTATCATGCAAATAATCCCTAGTCATATATTCCTTTTTTTTCTATATTTTATTAATTTTCATAAACATTTACAGAGATTTTGGGTTTCCATTCATTCCTTGTTGCACTATTCTCTCTACCCTCCTCCCAGTTTGTTCTTGTCCAAATGCCACAGTGCTTGTCAAAGCCAGTTCTGATTAATCTTCTTTGTCAGTGTGTCCTTTGCCATTCCCTATTACTCCTCCCTGAGAGAGACTTCACCCTGAGTCATAAGGAAAAGGGGATGGCGTATTCTCTTAGCTACTTCCTGCTGAAAAGGGACGCTGTGGGTTTCAGGGTGAAGATCTTCTCTCACTACTCTAAAGGGCCCCTTTGGCAGTAGGAAACACATAGACTATTATGGAGATTGATTTTGGGATTTAGATGCACTCTTATTGATTGTGCTTGGCCGTACATGTTCATATCCTTGTTCCTCATTCTGTTTCAATGCAGTGTACATTATATAGACCCTCTTAGCTTTCCCCAACCCCCGTATCAGTCCTGTTTTATAACAGTGGCACTATGCAGTATTTGTCCTTTTATGATTGAGATAATTTCACTCAGCATAATGTCCTCCAGGGTCACCCATTTTGTATAATATTTCATGAGTTCCTTGTTTTTCAATGCAGCATAGTATTTCATTGTGTGAATATACCAGAGCTTCTCTATCCATTCTTTTGTTGATGGGCACTTGGGTTGTTTCCAGCTCTTTGCTGTTGTGAACAACGCAGCAATAAACATGGGTGTGCAACTCATTGCCTTTCAAGTTGGAACCAATTTGTAGCTAACCTTCAGTTAAGTTTCTGAAGCTGGAAATCGCACAGGAGGAGTTCACCAATTTTGGTGGTGGATTCCAACTACCGGATAGGTGTGGTCTTTGGGTTGGGATAAATCCCAGTGGACTAGGTCGCTAGAGCGCCAGTGACCCATAGACCCTGAGAACAGCAGATGGGAACCTGTGCCATCCTCATGGATCTCTGACATGCGAGCCCATTGTTGCTGTCACTGTGTCGATCCATCTACTTGAAGGTCTTCCTCTCTTTCACTGGCTCTTCCCGTTTACCATTATGATGTCTTTTCCCAGGGACTGGCCAGATTCAATTCAGTCTTTCCTGTTCCCTTGAAATAGGAGTTAGGATTCCAACGAATATTTTGGGGGAGACAAAATTTAACCTGTAAGGACTCTCTCTCTCTCTCTCTCCCTCACTCCCATCTCAAAGGCAAGTGGTTCCAATTCACCAACTGCACTGCTATGAGGGAGATGGTCAGTCTATTCATACACGATTTACAGTCTGAAAATCCACTAGAAGGCCTTTTTTTAGTCTTTTCTGACTAGACAGCACATAACAGCAACAACTAAATTCTAGCTCCAAGAAAAACAGACGTTCAATGTGTAGTTTCCTCCTCCTTGACCCCCTCTTATCCTGGCTCTGGGCGTATCATGACTCAGACAATACAACTTTCCCTCAGGGTGCCTCCATGTCACTGTGTTCATGACTGCTTTACAGCCAATTTATTTAACATGTAGCATTCAAAACATCTTACTCGTGTTTTATTTCTTGTGAAACATGATTAGAATTTATTTCTGTAATGATTGGATGAAAACAGGTCTCCTGGTCTATACTATCAACACCCTGAGGTTAAGAACAGCATCCTTGGGCTCATAGTCTTTCTCTTCATCCTTATACATCATTGCCTGCTTTTTAGCTCCATTTGGAGTCTCAGAGCATTGGGAATTCACTATCTCTAAAGTAACATTCTTGGTCTTTCCCAACAGAAGCCTTGTCAAGAGCTTCTATCTCAGTTCCCCAGCACATCCAGTGGCACAAATCAAGCAGCTAAGCAGCAGCAGTCAACCTTGGCATCTCCCTGGTTCCTTTGCTCAAAGAAACACAGTCACTGACTGAGAATAGAAGTTCAGAGATTGAGGAGGCTCTCAAGGGAACCCAATCTACCCCACAGAAGATGAGAGTTTGAACAGGATCCCTGAAGAGAAGCATCCATGCTATAGGTATATCCATGAATATAGGAAAACAGATTCTCACCACTGGGCCAATTGGCAGCATCATGATAGATGGTAGAGAGACTGAGATTGTTAACAGCTTCAGCTTACTTGGCTCCACAATTAACATTCTTGGTACCAGCTGTCAGGAAATAAAAAGAGGAATTGTTCTGGGAAAATCTGCTGTCAGTGACCTCTCCAGAGTACTGAAAAGCAATGGTGTCAGTCTAGAGACTAAGGTGCACCAACAACATAGGAAAGCATTTTAGGCTTAATCAAACACTTTGAGGGAATGAGGGCTTAGAAGCATCACCTCAGAGAACATCCAGATCAATTGGCATAGCATAGTGTATGAAAAAAATGCTCTACATCATACATTCTTGAGTAATGACCTGGATCTTAGAAGTTTGTGGACACCCATCAAGATTCAATGATTGGCCTCTTCTCATCTGGAATAAAGAAGAATGAAGAAAATCAAAGACAAGAGAAAAATTACTACAGAGGCCAAATGGACCAGAAGAACCATGCCTCTAGCTTGAGATCAGAATCCTGGACAGAGTGAAGGGAAAATACAGAATGAAGTTCAAAATCATAAAAACCCAGAATTTTTGCTATGATAAAGCTTGCTGGAATTCCAAAAGCTGTGGCCTTCCACACTCAGAACTGAAGCCTTTCATCGTTTGCCTCTCATCCAAATAATACATAGTGGTAAGAAGCTGCACTTCAATAACAAAGACCCACAGTTTGAATCCACCAGCTGCTCCTCTGAAGAAGGCTGGGTAATCTGTGGGATTTACTGCCTCTAAAAACCTGCTAGAGGGTCAGCCATGGGTCAGCTCTGACTCAACAGTAAACAACAACAACATACCTGTGAGGAACATACTCCTCAGAACCATCAGTCACACAAGACGAAAAGAGTAGCATTTACAAAAACACCGTGGGATATCATCTCACCCCAGTCAGAATAGCAAAATTCAACAGAGCAGCAAACAACAAATGCTGGCGAGATTGTAGAGAAACTGAATCCCTTATTCACTGTTGGAGGGAGTGTAAAATTATGCAACCACTATGGAAGGCAGTATGGCACTTTCTCATAAAGTTGTAAATAGAAATACCATTTGACCCAGCAATTCCTCTACTGGAAATACACCCTAAAGAAATAAAAACTGCCACCCAAACACATATATGTACACCTATGTTTATTGCTGTGCTGTTAACAATAGCAAAGAGATAGAAACAACCCAAGTTAGGGAGGAGGAAATTGTGCAACAATGAAAGAATTATTTTTCAAAGAGAAAAACAAATTGGGGGGGGGAGGAAAATGTGCAACAATGAATAAATGGAAACGCAAGTTCTCTATAAACTTTCATTAAAATCTCAATTAAAATGAAAAAAAATACCTTTTAAAAAAAAAGTAGCATTTAACCAAAAACGAAGTTCAGAGGGCACAAAAGAAGGGAAAATAGAAACAGGGAGGGATCCCATGAAGAAAGAAGAAAGAGTACTATTTACTGAGGGGATTGCAATTAATATAATGAAACAAAATGTGTGTGTGTGTGTGTGTGTGTGTGTGTGTGTGTGTGTGTGTATTTAAAGAGGAGATTAATATACTCTGTTAACTTTTACCTAAACCACAATAAAATGCTAAACAAAACAAAATGGCAATTTTGTTTGATGCTTCCCTGAAAGTTAAGCCCCCTACATTGAAAGGCACTGCAAATAACCTACATACCAAAGATTGTGGAGGTATTATGGGGGAGGTAGCTGAGTTGGCAGCTCCAGAGGCACCATAAATGGCAGGCCAAAATGAAAATGAGGTGCAAATTTTCTTGTATGGTACCATCTTTACATTCCTACTAGCTATGCCCTGATAGTACATCTATTATCAAGCCTTTGTTACCTCAGCAGACACTTCCATCCTTATTGAGACTATCTGTGTAACAGATAAATTTTCTGCTGTTCCTTTAAGGAGAAAAGCTAGGTCTCTGTTTTAGTTTCTTTCCCCAGCTCCCATGCTTTTGACTCTTAATTTGTTGTTCAGAGAAAAATGAAAGTGCATAATACAAATCCAAATATTAATATTTACAATTCACTTTTTAATTGCATTTTATTACAATTTTTAATTTGAAAGTTTACAGATCATATTAGAGTTTCATCCAAGCATTCATTCAGTTTATTTTGTAACACTAATTATAATTCATTGTAGTCTAATCAACCCCTTATTGCCTTTCTCTTAACCCAATTTCTCTATTCATTAATTTTCAATTCCCTTTGGCTCTCTTTCTGTTCTTAGCAACCATCTAATAATGATTTTATATTCATGTAAACCTTTCCTTATTTTTTTATAATAGTGGCCTTGTTGTTGTTATGTGCTGTCAAGCAGCTTGCGACTCTTAGTGACCCTGTGTACAACAGCTCTGAGCCCTGCCCTATCTTGAACAAATATCATCGTATTTAACATACCCCATGACCCAATTAATGAGTCAATGCATCTCATCCTGAGTCTTCCTCTCTTGCGCTGTCTGTCCCTCCAACCTTCCAAGCATCATGTCCTTCTTCAAGTACTGGTCCCCCTTGGCCACATAGCCAGAGTATGTGATCATTATAATCCTTCTGTGACTGATGTATGTCACTCAGCATCATTTCCCTAGATTGATCCAGATCGTGCAATGTTTCACAAGTTCTAGGCTGTTCTTTAACGGTGCATAATACTCCCTTGTGTGAATGTACCCCAGTTTCTTTAGCCACTAAACAATCTCAAAACATCATTCTATAATCATATTTACCGATTCGGCAGATAATTTAAGAAAACATTTCCTGAAAATCTTATCTTTTACCTACTGATAAACCAGTGGGCATCTCACCCCTGCCTGTAAGTCTGGAGGAATAGCTCTGATTTCCGTTCTTTTGCATAAATACCTAAAAGTAGAATTATTGAATCATTTGATAGTTGATTTAATGATCTGTGGAACCATCAAATGGCTGAATATATTCCTACCAGCGTAGGCAGCTGTCCTAATGTTCTAATTTCTCCATACCCTCTCCAACACTTGTTGAATTTTTTCCCCTTGGCTTGTTTAGTTTCCTTCAGTTTTGTTTAGTAGTTGTTATTGTGTACCATCTAATCAGAACACATCCATAGCTGACCTTCCAGCTGCTGTTCAGAGGTTGTTAATCGCTTGGGAGGAGATTCCCCTTTTTTCCCCCACAGAGCAGCTGGTGGATTTGAACCGTGTACTTTGGAGTTGCCAGTGCAACTCCTTACCACTAGGTCACCAGAGCCCTCTACATAGATTAGATAGAGAGAAATAGAGATAATTGGTTGTTGCGTGCCACTGAGTCAGAACCGATTCATAGCCGACCCTCCAGCAGGTTTTCAGAGGGAGGAGGCTGCCCCTCCTTCTCCCACAGAGCAGCTGGTGGGCCAAGACCATGTGCCTTTGCGATTACAGGATTACAGCGCAGCTTCTTATCACTAGGCCACCAGAGACCTCTAGGGAAATGCAAAGCCAAGTCATAAAACAATGCCATTTCAGATCCAATAGGTTGGAAAGATTTCTACATAGAGAGCTCTAGTCACCTGGTAGTAAGTAGCTGCACTTCCAACCCTATGGCACAGGGTTCAGATCCACCAGCTGTTCCATGAGAGAAGGATGGCAGTCTCCTCTCACGCCCTTTACTGCCTCTGAAAACCTGCTGGAGGGTAGACTATGGGTCAGTTCTGACAACAAGTACATCTACTACTTCATCAATGGCCTACATAATGCAGATGGCATAACCTCCCTTTGGAGGAAGTGAAGAGGACTTGAATCACTGCAAAAATCAATATGAATTACATCTTGGCATCAAGAAAACAAAATTCCTCACCACTATATAGGTAACAAGATGACAGATGGAGAAAAGATTGAATTTGTCATTTTCTTTCCCTTGGACCCACTATCAACGTCCATGACAGGAGTCAAAGAACCTAAAGATGTGTCCACTGGGAATATCTGATGTAAAAACCTCTCCAAAGTCCTAAAGAGCAATGATGTCAGTTTAAAGACTAAGGTGCACTGGATGCAAGCCATGATACTTTCAATTACTTCCTATACAACTGAAAATTGAACAGTGAATAAAGTGACAGAAGAAAAAGCAATGACTTTGAATTGTGCTGTTGGAAAAGAGTATGGAAAACCCACAGATTGACAAAAGGACAACAAAAAAATCTGTATTGGAAAAAGTGAAGGTGGAGTCCTCCTTAGAGACAAAGATAGTGAAACCTCATTTCACATACCTGTTGTCAGGAAGAGTTAGTCCTTGGAAAAGACATCATGCTGGTAGAGGGTGAGTGAAAAACAGGAAGACCCTCAACAACATGAAATGACACGGGGACTGTCACAATGGGCTCGAGCTGATCAGAAATTGTGAGGACGGCACAGCACAGGGCCAGTTCAGACGTGTTGTTCATAGCGTCACTTTGAGATTAAGTGGAATAATTGTCCTGTTCACTCAGAGGTGGTGCCTCTGGCACCAATGGCTCCAAGTGATAAGGACGGACAATCTTCTGTGTGATTTGCAGCCTCTTTCGACCCACTGCAGGGTCAGTTATGAGTTCCAGCTAAGCAACAGGGAATTTCATTGTGAATGACTAATAATAAGTATCACACAATGTCTGATAGAGTTCTGGTGGCCTGATAGATAAGGAATTGTGTTGCCAACCCAAAGACAAGTGATTCAAATCCACTCGCTGGTCCATGGGAGAGAGATGAGCATGCTCCTCTGAAAACCTGGAGGATCAGTTACGAGTTGATTCTGACGCAATGCCAATGAGTGTTTTGAGATCACACAGTGTTATACTAAAGTTGAATTTTCCAAGATCACAATAATGCCATTGCAATAGACAGAGAGCAGTAATAAAAAACATTGCTTTGCTATACTTATATTTTTTTAATTTTTTTATTAGTTTTAATGAAAGTTTACAGAGACTTAGGGTTTTCAGCCATTCATTGCTACACTTTTCTCCCTGCCCACCCACTCTCCCCTCCATACTTCACTAGTCTCCTTGAAAAGTAAAACTCTTTCATTGTTATGCAATCCCTCCCCCCAAGTCCACTCCACTGTGCAGCCTTCATTCTGGACTCCTGTCATGACAATAATACCTAGTCACATATCCCTTTTAAACATTTCTCTCTTTCATCTGTTTCAATGCAGTGTAACATCATTCCTCCCCTCCTTCCTCTCTGTCTTCCCTCAACCCCAATGTCAGTCCCGTTTTACAACAGTGGCACTATGCAGTATTTGTCCTTTTGTGACTGAGATATTTCACTCAGCATAATGTCCTCCAGGGTCATCCATTTTGCAGGGTATTTCATTAGTTCCTTGTTTTTCAGTGCTGCATAGTATTCCATTGTGTGAATATACCAGAACTTCTCTATCCATTCCTTTGTTGATGGGCACTTGGGTTGTTTCCAGCTCTTTGCTATTGTGAACAAAGCCGCAATAAACATGGGTGTTCATATCTGCTTGGGTGGCAGTTATAGTTTCTTTGGGGTATATTCCCAGTAGTGGAATTGCTGGGTCAGATGGTATCTCTATTTGCAACTTTTTGAGAAAGCGCCACACTGCCTTCCATAGTTGTTGCACCATTTTACACTTCCACCAACAGTGAATGAGGGTTCCAGTTTCTCCACAACTTCACCAGCATTTGATGTTTGCTGTTCTGTTAACTTTTGCTGTTCTAACTGGGGTGAGACGATACCTCAGAGTTGTTTTAGTGCTATACTTATATTTTAAAAGTGAAAGTGCCCTCTCAGTCAAGAAGGAAAACTGAAAGGAACCTCCTAATCAAACTAGTGCCCTTTACCCTCACAGCCTAGGACAGTTTTGAGAGATCTCCTTGTAAGTTGAAATCCTTTGTTAACTGTTGCTCTAGGTAAATGTGCTTGCTTGTTTTATCGTTTAGTCTTATGGATGCAGAACTTGTCTGTAAATATGATGTGCTGGGGGTGACTTACAGGTTGCTGTGGGAACCCTGTCAACAGTATTTCAAATACAAGGGGGGTCATTCGTGATGAACAGATTTCAACAAATCCTGTAGAATGAAACAGACTAAGAAGCAGGGCTGACCATTCACTTCTGAAATAAAGCCTTTGAAAACCCTGGGAATAACAGAGGAACATTGTTAAATACAGCAGAACCAGAGGCAGAGCCCCTCAGATTAGTAAAAATGAGAAGAACAGCTAGAAACAGCCATTAGTAACTTGAACATGGAATGTGTGCACTATGCATTGAGGAAAATTGAAAGCTGTAAAAACTGAAATGAAATGTGTAAAGAATCTACACTCTAAAGAAGAAAAATAATCCATACTCTAGGCATTTGTGAGCTGAGCTGTTTGTTGTTGTTGTTGTTTAATGCCGTCGAGTCGTAGACGACTCATAGCGACCCTATGAACGAACAGCCTGAGCACTGTTCGTACATAGAGTTTCCAGAGGTAAGCCATTTTGGAAGTGGATGCCGCTCCTGCTTCCAGGCTTGATTTAGTCGGGAAGCTCGAGCCAACACTGTCCACCATGGGTGCCCATTACCACGACTGGCACATCACTGTGTAAAGAATCTACACTCTAAAGAAGAAAAAAAATCCATACTCTAGGCATTTGTGAGCTGAGATGTACAGGAATTGAATATTTGAATCAGACAATCAAGATAATAAATTTCGCTGGGAATAAAAAATTGAAGGGGAATGGTTTCCCATTCACAGTAAAAAGAATATTTTAAGAGTTATCGTAAAGTACAATGCTCTAAGTGATAGAATACTATCCATACACATATAGGGAAGGCCTGTTAGAACAGATATAATTCAAATACACATACCAAAGATGAAGAAATTAGAGATGTTTTTATATATTGAATGCTAGGAGAACAAATGGGTTTGTCCTGGAGAGGGTGAATCCAGGCTGCTCCTTGGAGTCAAGGATTCTGAAGCTTTGTCTAACATAACTTTGGGCATGTTGCAAGGAAGGACCAGTCCTTGGAGAGGGACGTCATGTTTGGGAGAGTGGAAGGACGGCATAGGAGAGGAAGACCCTCTATGAGATGGATCTATTCAGTGATTGGGGTGGTGGGAGTAGGTGTGTCAGAGACACTGAGACTAGCACAGGATACAGCAGGGTTTAGGGCTCTTGTACATAGGTAGGGTCACTATGAGTCACAAGCGACTCGACAGCACATGACAACAACAACCACTACCAACTTTTGCTGTCTGAAATTGATCAAACATGCAATCAAGATGCATTAATAATAATTGG
Source organism: Elephantulus edwardii (assembly GCF_000299155.1). Taxonomy (NCBI): domain Eukaryota; kingdom Metazoa; phylum Chordata; class Mammalia; order Macroscelidea; family Macroscelididae; genus Elephantulus; species Elephantulus edwardii. Next base: position 482,905 of record NW_006400251.1, on the reverse strand, counting down.
TCACTGGAATGCAAAAGTTTAAAATAAAGAACAGGAATTACACAGGAGTCAGACTGACTATATCTGCAGAAGGAATCAATGGGGAAGCTCAATATCAGCAGTTAAAACAAGTCTAGGGGCTGACTGTGAAAAGGACCATCAACTACTCATGTGCAAGTTCAAATTGAAGCTGAACAAAATTAAGACAAGTCCATAAGAATCAAAACATGACCTTTAGTCTAGTCCATCTGAATCGAAAAACCTTTTCAAGAATAGATTTGAATCCACCAGATGCTCTGCTGGAGAAGGAGGGGCAATCTCCTTCTGTACCAGTCAGATCCAATTTGACGGTACACACACATAGTAAAATTAAAAAAAAGAATAAATAAAAGATTTGATGTATTGAACACTAACGGTGTGATGAACACCAAGGCCAGATGAGTTATCGATGACATAAAAGATACAATCCATGAAGAAAACAAAAGGTTGTTACAAAACAAGAAAGAAAGAAAAGACCAAAATGGGTGTCAGAAGGGTCACTAAAACTTGCATTAGAATGTAGAGATGCCAAAACAAAGGAAGAAATGCTTAATGAGCACAGATAAAATATTTCCAACTGCAGCTCAAAAAGACAGAGCAAAGAGTATTGAATGTACCATGGACTGCCAAGAAAACAAACAGATTCATCCTGGAGAGGGTTTAAACCAAGCTACTCCTTGGAGGCAAGGATTCTGGGGCTTCGTTTGACATACTTTGGGCATGTTGCAAGGAGGGACAGGTCCTTGGAGAGGGACATCATGCTTGGGAGGGTGGAGGGACAGCGCAGGAGGGGAAGACCCTCTATGAAATGGATTGATTCAATGACTGGAGTAATTGGGATGGGTGTGTCAGAGGCAGTGCGATTGGCACAGGATAGAGCAGGGTTTAGGGCTGTTGTTCATAGGGTCGCTATGAGTCGCAAACGACTCAATGGCACACAACAACAACACAAAGACCTGGGTGTTAGAAAACTAAGAGCTCTGTATTTCTTAAGTTGAAAGAACTGAAGAACAAATTTAAGCCTCAAGGTGCAATACCAAAGCATTCTATGGCCATAATCTTGAGTGATGTCTTAAGCAACAAAAGAAGTAGAAGGTTGATTAAGTAGAAGGTATTGCACCTTTTGAGGTTTAAACTTGTGTTCAGTTCTTTCAGCTTGAGAAATATGGAGCATGTTCTGCCCTTTTGGTTTTCACTCTAGGCGTTATTCACCATCGCAAGAACATGGACATAGCCCAAATGCCCAACCACAATAGAATGGTTTGAGAAATTATGGTACATTCACACAGTGAAGTGAAGTTTTATATAGCATGCACGAGCAATGATTTTGTAAATTACTACCTAACATGGGAGGGACTGGAGAGCATTATGCTGAGTGAACTAACTCAGTCCCACAAGGATAAATATTGTATAGGATCATTATTTTAGAGCATGTACAAGGATTTAGGGGGTGTGTGTTTAAACACACGGTGGCACAATTTGATGAGTGGAGGGAGGGAGTGGTAAAGGAAAGGGGAAAGGTTCAGTGTTAAAAACAATGTCTATGAACTTTGTATGTAAACCAGTATAAAATTATTATCTAACCTGAGAGGGACTGCAGAGTATTGTACTGAGTGAACCATCTCATTCCCACAAGGACAAATACTGTATAAAACCATTATTGTAGAATGAGTATGAGGATCCAAGCAGAGTGGGGTGGGGGACAGTGGAAGCAGATGGGTGAAGATGTGGGGGTATCAATCATGGGGTTGTACAATTTGATGGGGGAAGGAGGGAGGGAAATAGGAAGGATCTGATGTGAAAAACAATGTATTTGAATTTTGCAAATAAACTAGTATCATAAAGAATAAAGGAATACAATTACTGCGCTAAAATGAATTGGTCAATGTTAACCATTTTAAGAAGCAGCATCTGATCAAGAACTAATGGTAATGAAGGAAGAAATTAAAGCTGCACAGAAGACACTAGCAAAAAGATGGCTCCAGGAATCAATGGAATACTGACTGAGGTCTTTCAACAGACAATTGCAGCCCTGGATATGGTCACTAGCTTATGTCAAAAAATTTGGAAGACAGCTATTTGGCCAACTGACTGGAAGAGCTCCATAGTTGTTCCCATTTCAAGAAAGTTGACCCAAGAGAATGTGGAAATTATCAAACAGTATCATCAATACCCCATGTAAGTAAAATCTTGCTGAAGAATATTTTAAAACATCTGGAACAGGACATCAGTAGGGGAACTGCCAGAAATTTGAGGTGGATTCAGAAGAGGCCAGGGAATGAAGGATATATTGTGGATGTCAGGTGATCTTGGCTAAGAGAATACCTGAAAAATGTTTACTTGGGTTTTATTGACTACGTAAAGTCATTTGACTGTGTGGATTATAGGAGATTATGGCTAACATTGAGGATTAGAATCACTGACCACTTACTTGTGCTTGTGAGAAACCTGTGCATAGTCCAAGAAATAGTGGTCTGAACAGCACAAGGGAACATTGCACAGTTTAAAACTGGGAAAGGTATGCATTAGGCCTGTATCTATCTTTTCTCCATATCTATTCAATCTGTATGTTTAACAAATAGTTCAAGGAGCTGGACTGTAGGATAAACCTGTAACATCAGGACTGAAGGAAGATTCAACAACAAACTGCTTTGTGCAGATGACACAACCTTACTTAAAGTGAAGAGGACTTGAAGCACTTACTAAAGAAGATCCAAGAGTGCTGCCTTCTATATGAGTTACATTTTAACATCAAGAAAATAAAAATTCTCAGCACTGGATCAGTAGGCAACACCATGATAGATGGAGAAAAGATTGAAGCTGTCAATGATTTCATTTTACCTAAACCCACAATTAACACCAGTCAAGAAATGAAAAGACATACTACAGTGGGAAAACCAACTCTCAAGGACCTCTCCATCCTGCTAAAGTGCAAAGATGTCAGTTTAAAGACTAAAGTGAGTGTGGTCTAAGCCAGGGTATTATCAGTTGCTTCCTATGCATCTGTAAATTAAACAATGAATAAGGATGACAGAAGAATTGGCGCCTTTAAACTGTGGTGTTAGAAAAGAGTACTGCATAGCCCATGGCCTGCCAAAAGAACAAGCAAGATTGTCTTGGAGGAAGTGTAACCAGAGTGCTCCTTAGAGGCAAGGATGTGAAACTTTCTCTCACACAGTTTGGGGAAATAATCAAGGAAGTCCAGTCCTTGGAAAGGTGGGTCAGTGAAAGAGTGGACAATCATCAACGAAGTGCATTGGCACAGTTAATCTAACAGTTACAGTGACTAGCAATCACAGATGGTGCAGGATAGGGCAAGGTTCAGATCTGTTGTCCATGTGGTCACTATGAGTCATGGTTGACTTGATGGAACCTAACAACGACAACAAAATAGCATCACTCCCTTTCTGTTAACATAGTAAGACCTTTGGACCTTATATCAAAGATGACCTTTTCAGTCAATAGGAGAGACACCTTTAACTGTTTTAAACTTTAACAGAATTGCTGCTACTAGGTTTGCTTTAAATCAAAGACTTTCCTATTTTGCCATTTGTTTTCCTCTTTACATGATGTGCTGATTCAAAGTACCTTCCTTTGAGGCAGTTCAGATCAAAAACCAGCATTCAGCTAATGCAGGCATCATAAGACCCAGCAGCACACTGTACCTGAACACTTACGTGTTCTCTTAAATAGCCATTAACTCTGACAAGCAGTTAGAGGTGACATGTGAGTGATCCCTGTATGACCTTCTAGAGGACAATGATCCTGAAAGAGCATGCTCCATGATAACTAAGCATCTACCAGATAGTGATTCTTGGGTGCCCATCAGCCCACTGTGACTCACAGAGACTCTATGAACTATAGATTGGAGCCTAACCCTATCCTGCACCGTTCTAAAAATCTCCACCATGCTGAGGTAGTCACTACGTCAATCCATCGTTGAGAATCTTCTTCTTTCACTGACCCTCCACCTTTTCCTGCATGATGTCCTCTCCCCTCCCGATAACATGCTCAAGGTGAGATGAAGCTTCATCATCCTTGCCTCTGCGGAACACTCTGTTTAGACTTCCTCCAACATGGATTTCTTTACTCTATTGGTAATCCGTGGGGTATCCAATACTCTTCTCCAGGACCACAATTCAAAGGCATTGATTCTTTTTTTTTGTCTTCCTTATCAATTATCTAACATTCAAACACACAGGAATCTGTTGAAAATACTATGGCTAGCTTCAGGTGCACCTTAGTCTATAAATTGGTCATGGGGCTGCTATGAGCCTTAATTGACTGGGGACATCTAACAACAATATCCATACACTGACCAAAAGGCAGTTGTCTGAAAACAACAAGGGAACACTGCATGTTTTGAAATTAGGAAAAGTGTGCATCAGGTTGCAGCCTTTCTCCATATCTGTTCAATCTGTATGCTAGGCAAACACTTTGAGAAGCCAGACTTTTATGAAGAAGAGTCTGGCATCAACATTGGAGGAACACTCAGCAACAACCTGTGTTACGCAGATGACACAGCTTTACTTGGAGAAAGTGAAGAAAACTTAAAGCACTTACTAAAGGAGATCAGCAACTACAGCTTTCAAATACGGATTACATCACAGCATCACGAAAATAAAATCCTCACCACTATACTGACCGACAACATAATGATAAATGGAGAAAAGAGTGAAGTTGTCAATGATTTTACCTCACTTATGTCACAATCAACATGCATGATAATAGCAGCCAAGAAATCAAAAGACGTGTTGCATTGGGAAAAACCTCATGTCCGTTTAAAGACTAAAGCAAACCTGACCCAAGTAATGATATTTACAGTTGTTTCTTATGCATCTGAAACTTGAATGATGAATAAAGGAAACAGAAAAAAAAATCGATGCCTTTGAGTTGTGTTGTTGGAGAAGAATACAGAATATCCCGTAGACTGCCAAAATAATAATGTCTGTTTTGGAAGAAGTGCAACCAGAGTGCTCCTTAGAGGCAAGACTTCATCTCACATACAGCTTCTCACATGTTGTCAGGAGGGTCCAGTCTCAGAGGAGGAGAGGAGGACCCTGAGCAGGATGGCTTGACGCAGTGATAGTATCAATGGACGCGAGCACTTAGTAGATGCTGAGGACGGCACAGGATAGGGCAAGTGTCAGATCCATTACTCAGAGTCACTATGAGTTCTTGTAGATACCCTTGTGCAGAGCACATAGCTACAGTTTCTCTACACCCTTAGCCTCAACTCACCGCAGTCAAAACTAACTCAAAGCTGAGCCTCCAGTGGGTGTTTGGAGGCTGTATAACCCAGGAGAAGACAGTGTCTTTCTCCTATGGAGCCCTCGAGGGGTTTGAACAGGAGAAAGAAGGAGCAATACACACCTCTATGGACTGAGAACTCCAACAGAACGTCCAACATTGCCTACGAATATCGCCTCAGAACCTTCCCTTGCTGAGACGCATTTGGGAAGTTCATATCCCGTCTTTATGTGCTGTTGCTGTTAGCTGTATTTAAGTGCCTGTGAGTTGGCTGTGATTCATAGCGACCCTCAAAAACACTGGAGCTTCGCCCTGGCCTGTACCACCCTCTGACACCTCAAGCTCGTGGTTACAGTCCCTTTGTCAATCTATCTCATTGAGAGTCTTTCTCTTTCTCTGATCCTTTACCTTTCCTATCATGATGCCTTTTTCCAAGGACTGGTGACTCATAGCGACCCTATGAACAAAAGACCTGGAAACTTGTATAACTTTCGTCCTTTCTCCAGGTTTATAGGGTTTCCGGAGGCAAGCTATTATGGAAGTGGATGCCACTCCTGTTTCCAAGTCTGTTTGAATCTAGGTGCTCCACCAAACACTTTCCAACATGGGTAACCATTAACACATTCGACACATCATTGTCACAGTGTTCAGTTTCACAACAACCATGAGTTACCGCTGTACAGCAAGACAAGGGCCATACGACCTAGAAGAACGTTTCACCAAAAACAACTAAAAACAGGCCCGAGGGCCTGCGGCGTTCACCATACAGGATTTTAAGCTACAGTCTGGAGCAGGCTCCATCCACCTTTACTTACCTTTAGTCTAAGGTTCTGGGCCTCCTACTCACTTTTGAAGGGCAAAAAGAACAATAACACAAACAAAAAAAGGACCACAGTGGAGGAAAGTTGGGAGGGGAGAAAAGTGCAACAAAGAATGAATAGAAATCCAAAGTCTCTAAATTTTCATTGACATTAATAATAATTTTTTTAGATAAAAGGACCGCAGAAACTTCCCTTGCCTGACTGCCACCAAGATGAGCTGCCGTCGAGACACCATATACTGAAATATATTAAATGAAATTTCACTATCCTTGCTTCTAAGTAGCATCTTTGTAGTGCTTCCTCCAAGACAGATTTGTCTTTTTGGCAGTTCATTCAATACTCTTTATCAAAATCACAATTTGACAACAGACATCAGTTTTTCTGCCATCCTTATTCATTGTCTAACTTTCAGACTCAAAGGAAACAACTGAAAATACAATGGCTTGAGTCAGGCATACCTCTAGTATGACCCTTAGTGACTCCATGCACAACAGATCTGAACCTTGTCCTATCCTGTGCCATCCTTACACTTCCTGACACATTGAAGCCTATTGTGGCAGTCACTATATCAATCCACTTGGCTGAGGGTCTTCCTCTCCTTCGTCGACCCTCTCTATCATTCCAAGCATGATGTCCCTCTCCAGGGAATAGCCCCTCCTAGCAATGTGTCCAAAGTATTTTAAGCCAAGCTTTATCATCTTTGCCTTCAGGGAGCACTCTGGCTGCACTTTCTCCAAGACATATTTGTTTGTTATTTTGGCAGTCTGTGAGATGTTCAGTACTCTTCTCCAACTTGACAGCTCAAAGGCATCAATTAGTCTCTCATCCTTGTTCATTGTCCAGTTCTCAGATGCATACAAGTGATCAGAAAGATAATGGTGGCCTGAATCAGATGCACCTTAGTCCTCAAACTGACATTATTGCTCCTCAATAATTTGGAGAGATCCCTTATATCAGACTTTCCCAGTGAACTGTTGTTGTTAAGTACCATTGAGTTGCAGATGACTCATAGTGACCCTATGAATGAAAGACCTGAACACTTGTATAACTTTCACCCTTTCTCCAGGATCACAGGGTTTCCGGAGGCAAGCTATTTCGGAAGTGGATGCCACTCCTGCTTCCAAGCTTGTATTAATTGGGGAGCTTCACCAACAATGTCTACCATGGGTAACCATTATCGCATTTAACACATCAGTGTCACAGTGTTCAGCTTCACAGCAACCACGAGGTACCTCTGTATAGCAAGTGGGCAGACCAGTGCTATACCACTTAGAAGAATGTTTGATCAAAACCAAAACCAGGCCTGAGGACTACAGATTAAAATCACTCACCTTTGGCATGGTAGCATAACTTTCTATCCACGAGGCCCACAGAGCTCTCTCTATGTTGGTGTTGTTGTTAAGTGCCATTGAGTCATAGATGACTCAAAGCAACCCTATGAATGAAAGACCTGAACACTTGTATAACTTTCATAGCTTTTCCAAGTTCATTACATTTCCATTTAAAGCATTTAGAATCTGAAAGGCAGGTCATTTTATCTGATTAGTAGTCAGCTTGTCTGAAGCCTGATTTGCCATTAGAAGAACAACACTAAATTATCATTTTGTTGTATTTGTGGAATACATTGTTCTAATTGGCACAGCACTTGTCTGTCAGTTTGCTGAACTGAGATAATCTGTGGGTTACTGTGATGCTGAAAGCTATGCCCCCAGTGTGTTGAATGCCAAAAGTGTCACCTATAGTGGACAGGTTTTAGTTGAGCTCCCCGATTAAGACAGACTAGAAAGCAGGATTGGCCATCCACCTCTTAAATAACAGGCCTCTGAAAACCCTATAAACAGTAGAGGAACAAGAATAGGCATATCTGGTTGTTGTTGTTATGGGCCGTCGAATTTCCTGAGACTCATAGCAACCCTATGTACAACAGCCCTAAATCCTGCTCTTTCCTGTGCCAATCTTATTGCCTCTGACACACCTATCTCCATTACCCTAGTCACTGAATCAGTCCATCTCATCAAGGGTCTTCCTCTCTTGCGTTGTCCCTCTACCTTTCTAAGCATGATGTTTCTCTCCAAGTACTGGTACTTCCTTAGAACATGTCCAAAGTATGTCAGACGAAGCTTCAGAATCCTTGCCTGCAAGAAGCAGCCTGGTTTTACCCTCTCCGGGACAAACCTGTTTGTTCTCTTAGCAGTCCATGGTATAGTCAATACTCTTCTCCAGCACCTCCTTTGATCATCCCTAGCCACAACAAACTGTGGTTGACTCAGAAGAATGGGAATCCCAGAACATGTGATCATGCTTATGCGAAATCTACACTTGGACCAGGAGGCAGTCATCAGAACAGAGCAAGGAAACATCGCATGATTCAAAATTGGGAAGGGTGTACACCAGGGATGTGTCCTATCTCCATGCCTTTTCCATTTATATGCAGAACAGATTATCTGGGAGACCGGTCTCTGCGAGGAGAAATGTGGCATTAGGATTGGAGGAAGACTCATCAACAATCTGCGTTATGCATATGACACAACCCTGCTTGCTGAATCTGAAGAGGACCTGAAGCGCTTGATGCAGAAGGTCAAGGACCGCAGCCTTCAATATATACTGAAGCTCAATATCAAGAAAACAAAGATTCTAACCACTGGGCCAATTGGCAACATCGTGATGGATGGTGAAGAGATTGAGATTATAAACAGCTTTAGTTTGCTTGGCTCCGCAGTTAACACTCTTGGCACCAGCAGCCAGAAAATTAAAAGGCATTGCGTTGGGAAAGTCTGTTGTTAGAGACCTCTCCAAAGTACTGAAGAGCAACGATGTCAGTCTGGAGACTAAGGTGCACCCAATAAAGGCCATGGTCTCTGCAATCACTTGCTGTGCATCAGAGAGAGGTATACCTTAGTCTTTAAAATTATATCATACCCTTAGTATTTTCTAGAGTTCATTGAACAAAGATTTTCTCATTGCAAAATGACCTTGTTATCAATAAAAGGATTTTTTAAATTTTATACTGGTTTACTTACAATGTTCATATATATTGTTTTTCACACGGGGTCTTTCCCATTTCCTTTACTTACCCCTCCCTCCACCCATCAAATTGTGCATCCCTATGATTAACACCCCACCCCACCCCACCCTGCCCATCCTCACCTCTCTGCTCCTTCTTTCCCCTTTGAATCCTTCTAGGCACTCTATAATATTAGTCTTACACAGTATTTGTCCTTATGGGACTGAGTTAGTTCACTTAGCATAATTCTCTCCAGTCCCTCCCAAGTTAAGTAATAATTTACAAAATCATTGTTCCTGCATGCTGCATACTATTCCACTGTGTGAACGTACCATAACTTCTCAATCCACTAGATTGTGGCTGGACAACTGGACTGTTTCCATGTTCTTGCAATGATGAAAAGACAAGAGAGAAGAGGGGGAAGGGACCCCTTGAAAAGAAAGAGGTGAAAGCAGAATGAGTAAGAGTCAATCTTGTTTTGACTGTTGATATTGAGCTTCTGCACTGATTCATTTTGCAGATGCCGTCAATCTGATTGATGTGTAATCCATCAAGTGAGGCCCAGGTGGATAGTCACCATTATTTTATTTTTTTTAAAAAGAATTTGCTATTTGTTATCATTGATTTTTTTTTTTTTACTACCATCATTGATACATACAGTCTTGGCACCAGCAGCCAGGAAATTAAAAGGCGCATTGCCATGGGAAAGTCTGCTGTTAGTACTGAAGAGCAATGACACAACCCTGCTTGCTGAAACTGAGGAGGACCTGAAGCGCCTGCTGCAGAGTGTCAAGGACTGCAGCCTACAAT
>NW_006400251.1:431707-472452 GCF_000299155.1 Elephantulus edwardii | reverse complement strand
GGCGCAGGAGAGGAAGGCCCTCTATGAGGTGGATTGATTCGGTGACTGGGATAATTGGAATGGGAGTGTCAGAGACGGTGCGATTGGCACAGGACAGAGCGGAGTTTAGGGCTGTTGTACATAGGGTCGCGACTCGACGGCACATAACAACAACAACAACAAAAACCATCATTGATTGTACAAAATTCAATCATTTGATCTCCAGCCTCATTTCTGTCACCAAGTCCATATTCTCAAGCTACTAGTCCTTCTTTGTTTCTAACTTTTTCATTCCAATCACCAGTTATTATTAGTACATCTTGATTGCATTTTTGATCAGACTGCAAAAGCTGGTAGAAGTCCTCAATTTTTTGTGGACTTTAGTGGTTTGTGTGTATATTTGAATAATATTTGTATTAGCAGGTCTTCCTTGTATGTTTATTGATAGTATCCTGTCACTCACAGCAATTTACTTTCAGGATAGCTCTTGAAATGATCTTTTCACTGTGAATGGGTTATTGTTCTTTGTCAATTGGTCATTCTTGGCATAACAGATCATGTGGTTGTCTGATTAAAAATGGCTAATGAAACCATAACCATCACCCAGGCAGATATATACACACCCATGTTTATTGCAGCTTTGTTCACAATAGCAAAGAATTGGAAACAACCTATCAACAAACGAATAGATAGAGAAGTTCTCGTATAGTCACACTGCATTGTAAAACAAGGAACTCATGCAATATTACTCAAATTGGGTGACTCTGGAGGACATTATGCTGAGTGAAATATCTCAGTCACAAAAGGACGAATACTGCATGGTGCCACTGTTGTAGAACGGGACTGACATCAGGGTTGGGGTGAGACAGAGAAAAATTGGATAAAGTATATATACTGCATTGAAACAGATGAGGGAGAGAACAGTTTAAAAGTGATATATGATTGGGTATTATGGTTATTCCAAGAGCCCAGGATGAAAATTGCACAGTAGAGTGTACTCGGGGGCAGGGGAAAATTGTATACCAATGAAAGAATTTTACTTTTACTTTCCAAAGAGAAGAAATAACTGGGGGGGGGAGGGGTGGACAGGGAGAAAAATGCAGCAATGAATGAATGGAAATCTAAAATATCTGTAAACATTCATTAAAATTAATAAAATAACATTTTTAGAAAAAGAAGGTGGAGGGGGAAAAAATGGCTAATCTCAACTCACTAATTCCTAAAATGTGGATGTTTATGTGTTGCATTTCACTTTTAGTAACTTTCGGTTTTCCTAGGTTTGTACTTCATACATTCCATGCTCCAATTTGTTGGATGTTTGTTGTTTCTTCTCATTGTTTTAAAGCCTTCCAACTAAGGGGCTCATCTTCCCATTATATCCAATAATGTGTTTCTGTTATTCATAGGGCTTGGTTTTGGGGTTTTTAATAATTGTTTTCCCCCACACTTTTCTTCATTGACATTATGCTTCATACAATCATTCCCATATAACATTTTTTATAAAATTAATCACCTTTAGATATGCCAGCCATTACTCAGTCTTTTCAGGTCTTTCCCATTTCCTTTACCCCTTCCTCCACCCACCAAACTGTGCAACCCTGTGATTTCCTCCCAACCCATCTCCCCTTGGATTCCTCCATACATTTTACTAGTTATCCTTCTATTTTTACAATAACGGTCTTATGCAATATTTGTCCTTATGAGACTGAGTGAGTTCACTCAGTATAATGCTCTCGGGTCTCTCCAAAATTATGTAGTGTTTTCCAAATCTTTACTCCTGAATACTGCATAGTATTCCATTAGGTGAATGTACCACAATTTCTCAGTCCATCCTATTGTGATTGGACATTTGAGCTATTTCCATAATGCTGCTATGATGAACAATGGTGTCAAAATCTCCATTTCTGTCTCAGTTCTAATTTCCTTGGAATATTCTTAGGAGTGGAATAACTGGGTCATACGGAGTTTCTATGTTCAACTTTCTGAGAAAACTACAAACTGCCTTCTAGAGTTGTTGTATTATTTTACAATCCCACCAATAGCGTATTAGAGTTCCTCCTCTCCACATCCTCTCCAATATTTACTGCTTGATGCCCTGCTAAACTTTGCCACTCCTACTGGGGTGAGATGGTACCTCACCATGGTTTTGACATGCATCTCTCTTCTAACCAGTGATTTTTAACATTTCTTCATGTGTGTGTTGGCCATCCAAATGTCTTCCTCTGTGAAGTCTTTTCATGTCTTTTGCCCATATTTTAAATTGGGTTATCAGTCTTTCTCTTCTGGAGGTCCAGTTGTTATTGTTTTTGGGTGCTGTTGAGTTGAGTATGACTCAGTGACTCTACGAAAACAGATCTGAACCCTGCCTTATCCTCTGCTATATTCACACTTCCTGAACACTGAGCCCATTGCAGCAATCACTGTGTCAATCCACCTGGTCGAGGGTCTTCCTCTCCTTTGTCAACCCTCCACCCTTCCAAGCATCATGGCTTTCTCCAACAAATAGTCCCTCCTAGCAACATGCCCAAAGAATGTCAGACAAAGCCTCATCATTCTTGCCTCCAAAGGACACTCTAGCTGCATCCTCTCTAAGACATATTTGGTTTTTTGGCAGTCCACGGAATATTCAGTGTTCTTCTCCAACACCACAGCTCAAAAGCATAAATTCTTCTGTAATTCTTTCTTATTCATTGTCCAACTCTCAGATGTATAGTAAGTTATTGGAAAGACTATGGCCTGAATCAGATGCACCTTAGTCCTCAAACTGACATTGTTACTCCTCAATAATTTGGAGAGGTCCCTAACTTCAGAGTTTCCCAGTGCAGTGCATCTCATATCCTGACTTGTGGTTCCAAGGGTGTTAATGATAGATCCAAGTTAAAATGAAGTTGACAGTTTCAATCTCTTCTCCTTCCATCATGAAACATCATGCCTACAATCCAGTGGTAAGAATCTTTGTTTTCTTGACATTGAAATGCAATCCATACTGAAGGCTACATTCTTTGATCTTTTGCAATAAGTACTTCAAGTCTTCTCACTTAGTTTTGTTTTTTCCAAAGTGTTTTGTTTACTCAGGGTCTCTTTCTTCTCCAAGTAAACTCTACAATTTCCTTTTCAGTCTCCTTGAAAAATGAATGTGGGGAGCTCTGGTGGCCTAGTGGCAAGGAGCTGCAACTATAATCCCAGAGGCACACGGTTCGAATCCACCAGATGCTCTGCCGGGAAAAGGAGGAATAATCTCCTCCTGTACCAGTCAGATCTGATTTGACAGTACACTCACACAAAAAATAAAAAATAAAATAAATTAAAAAAAGAAAAATGAATGTGGTATCTGTATTGGGATTGCATTGAACATATAAATATTCATAGAGTTTTTGAAGGCCTGTTATTTCAGAAGTGGATGGCTAGTCCTACTTCTTGGTCTGTCTTAGTCTAGAAGCTCCACTGAAACATGTCCACCATGAGTGGCCCTGCTGGTGTTTTAAATACTGGTGGTACAGCTTCCAGTATCACAGTAACCTGCAAGTCTCCAGAGTACAGCAAACTGACAGACAAGTGCTATATTCACAAGAACAGATTATAAAACAAACAAGCACATAAATATCCAGAGAGCTATGGTGAATTAAAACAACCAAGGTATCTGGCCTGGGACAGTGTATTGGCCAGCCTAACAGAAGATTGGAGTTGGGGGTACCCAGATCAGAGTTCCTGTTCATCTGAATGGTGACTGAATCCCCAAGATGTGAATCAGGTCACATAAAGCACCTCTTTCAGTCTAGGGTGTGTCTAGGGTGTGTTGAGGGATGGGTCACTCAGCCTGGGGCAGAATTTCTGCTGGCATCAGAAGTGTCTAGGCTGGTCTGCCTGGTCAGGGGATGGTTGCAAGCAGAGTACTTGGTCCAAGATGGCTAATGTAAAGAGATAGTCACTGCCAATGATTCATTCTGCAAAAGGTTATTGTTGTTATGTGTCATTGAGTCAACCGTAACTCATAGTGACTGTATCAACAGTATCTCTAAACACTGCCCTATTTTGAGCTAATTTCACTGTCTTTGACACCCTTCACCACACTTTATCAGCCCAACTCATCCAGGGTCTTCCTCTCCTGCACTGACCCTCCATCTTTCCAAGCATGTTGTCCTTCTCCAAGGACTGGCCCCTCCTTGCAACATGTACAAAGTATAGATGAAGTTACAAAATCCTTGCCTCCAAGGAGCTGCCTGGCTTCACCCTCTTCTGCACAGATCTGTGGCAGTCCGTGGTCTATTTAAGACTCTCCTCCAGCACCATATCTCAAAGGCATGGAGTCTTCCTCTGTCATCCTTAGTCATTGTCCAGTTCTCAGATGCGTAACCTGGATCAGCTCCAAATGTCACTATGTAGGATACTGGATAAGGGGCTCAGTCAGAGGACAGGGTCCCCGTCAGAGGCATTGCCCCATAGAGGCTGCCTGAAGGCCAAGTGCTGCCAGTCCACAGGCTCTGAGAAGCAACCTCTCAGAGATTCCGGCTCCTGAACCATCAGATACTTTCATGTGTCTGGAGCCTACATGCCAGCATATATGATACTTTCTTGTATCTGGAGATTATATGTTAGCACAAAATACCTTCTTGCGTCATGGAGTTATATGCTTTATTATATAGCTGGGGCCTCTAAATAACACATATAATAAAACTTCTGCCTTTTCTTACTCTAATCCCTGTCTCCAAGATTGGTTTTCCCTACGGCAGGTGGCAGGTTCTTGTTTTTCAGTAACCCCATCTGCTCAGGTGCCTGTTGTCAGTTCAATTACGCTAGGAGCCAAATGATCTCCAAATCCTGGTAGTTTGGATCTGTAGCTGCAGCACAGCCTTGCTACAGAATAGATAGAAATGACTCTCTATACCTTTGAGGGGTTTCTGTCTGGTAACATTTTCACAGCTTTATCACATACACAGTATTTGTCTTAATAGCTTGTGTTGCTGTAATAGAAATGCTAGCAGAGTGGTTGAATGGAGGGCTCTAACAAACAAAAACTTCTTTTCATAGTTTAGGCTAGAAATTAAAATGCGTGGTGCCGCCTTTGGCCGAAGTCTCTGTTAGTGCTGGCGGAAGGGCCTGTTCCTGCAGTGCCTGCAGGCCCAGCATTCTGTGCACATTTCCTTCTGTCTTGACCTTTTACTGCAATGAGTTTTTGTTTCTTGTTGTTTTGTTTTTTTTTTTATAATTAATGTTAATGAACATTTACAGAGATTTTGGATTTCCATACATTCACTGTTGCATTTTTCTCCCAGCCCACCTTTCCCCCAGTTCACACTTCTCTTTGGAAAGTAAAAGAAAAATTATTTCATTGGTATATAATTCCTCCATCCCCACCCTGAGTACACTCCACAACCTTCATTCCGGGCTCTTGGCATAACCATAATACCCCATCATATATCGCTTTCAAATAGTTCTCTCTCTCATCTATTTCAATGCAGTATACACAATTTATCCAATTTTTCTCAGTCTTACCCCAACCCTGATGTCAGTCCTGTTCTACAATAGTGGCACTATGCAGCACCTGTCCTTTTGTGACTGAGATATTTCACTCAGCATAATGTCCTCCAAGGTCACCCGTTTTGCACTGAGTTTTTTAGCAGAGACCCAAATCCAAGGTTCGTGCTCCGCTTGCCATCCGAGCTCTTCTGTTTTGGTGATACCAAGGTCTCTATGCTTTTGTTTCTTCTCAGTGAAATAGAGAAAGGTAAGAATTAAGGGAGAGTACATATGAAAATGTCACAAAATGATGGCTGATGTCATTGTTGGCTGTCGTCTCTTCAGAGTGACTCACTGACTGTGAATGGCAGAGCTGACCCTCGCCTGATCTAGCGCCATTCTCATCATCTCCGCCACGTCCCAGCCCATTGTTACGGTCACCATGTCAATCCATCTTGTTGAGGGTCTTCCTCTTTTTCTCTACCCTCCATCCTTCCCAGCCTGATTTCTTTTTCCAAAACTGGTCCCTTTTGACAACAGGCCCAAAGTATATGATGAAGTTTCACATCTTCACCTCTAAAGAGCTTCTTGGCTGCATTTCCTCCAAGACAGACTTCTAGCAGTCTACAGAATATCCCTCTAACACCACACTTCAAAGGCATCGATCCTTCTGTCATCCTTATTTACTGTCCAACTTTGAGATGCATAGGAAGTAGTTGAAAAGACCACGGATACTGTGCATTTGATAAATGAGTGACTTATTGCCACCACCTCCTATGTCCCTGTAAAATCCATTTAACCTTACCTTTATGACAGACACACCAGAAAGAAAAGATTGAATGCATAGGAATAAACAAACATTTATGATGTCTGCAGCAACAATAAAATAGCAAGCCTTTCTATAGTCCTTATAGAGGGCTCTGGTAGTTCTGTGGTAGAAGTCTCACCTTTTATGTTGGAGATGGGGTTCCATTCTTGGCCAGTGCCCCTAAGACGCAGCTGAGCAGAAAGGGAAACATAAGAAGCTGGGCAAAACACTTTTTAGATGTATTCAGGGCTGGTAGTAAAAATCGACCGTCAGAGACTACTGAAGGGGTGTCCAGCGGAACTGCAGGCTGGTGGTCCACGGAGGTTCTCTCCTGGGAGTAGGCAATCTGAGCACACCAGTTACTGTCCTGTCCATTCCTACCATGGAGGTCCACTTTATTTCAGAGAACCATGCTCCATCTCAGAAGAAGATTACCAGGAAGCACTCAGGGTGATGTCAACCGTTGACTTTTCAGTTAGTAGCCAAGCATTTCACTATCTTTGCCACTAGGCATGGTCTTATTGCTGTCAAGTCAAAGTGACTCATAACTGAGCCTCCAGGGGCTTCTGAAGCTGTAAATTACAACCAGTTCCACCAATATTTCTGTTAGGGCAAAGTTAGGTAACAAAGACAGTGAGTAAGTAATAAAGCTGTGAAAATAGCACTCGAGGCTGGGGGTGGGGTGGGGAATCTAGCCATCTTTCTTCCTTGGGGCCGCTGGTGGAATTGAACTGCTGGAGAGGCAAGGCCTTTGGGTTAGCAGGGCAGCTTCCTACAGGCTATGCACCAGAGCCACTGTACTGAGAGCCAGGCTGAGGGGAAACCTGCACTGCAACTTTAAGTGGAGACTTGATGCAGGGGGCTGGGGCAGCCCTGAAAGCTCCCTCCCTGGCACTGGGGAATCAGCAGGAGTCACATTTTCCTTGTTTGATTGAAGCCCTTTCCCAAACCACCCCAGCTCAGTGTGGATTCCTGGCACTGAAGATAGGCAACTTTATCTGTTTACCTCTTGCAGTAGCTAAAAGACATCTCTGAAAACTGAAAAATCTAAGTTGTTGTATGAAGCAGTTGCATGGTATGGATGGGGTATAATAAAAGGTCTGCAGCCTACAATGTGGATTGAGGCCCAATGTCAAAAAGACAAAGATTCTCACCACTGGATGAATTGGCAGTATCAGGATGGATGGTGAAGAGATTGAGATTGTTCACAGCTTTAGTTTGCTTGGCTCCATAGTCAACAGTCTTGGCACCAGCAGCCAGGAAATTAAAAGGCGCATTGCCATGGGAAAGTCTGCTGTTAGGGACCTCTCCAAAGTACTGAAGAGCAATGGTGTCTCTCTGGAGACTAAGGTGCGTCTGATACAGGCCATGGTCTTCGCAATCACCTGTTATGCATCAGAGAGTTGGACAATGACCAAGGAGGATAGAAGTAGAATTGATGCCTTTGAGCTGTGGGGCTGGAGAAGAGTATTAAGAATACCATGGACTGCTAGGAAAACAAACAGATTTGTCCTGGAAAGGGTTAAACCAGGTGGCTCCTTGGAGGCAAGGATTCTGAGGCTCTGTCTAACATACTTTAGACATGTTGTGAGGAGAGACCGGTCCTTGGAGAGGGACATCATGCTTGGGAGGGTGGAGGGACAGTGCAGGAGAGGAAGGCCCTCTATGAGGTGGATTGATTCAGTGACTGGGATAATTGGGATGGGAGTGTCGGAGACAGTGCGATTGGCACAGGACAGAGCAGAGCTTAGGGCTGTTGTACATAGGGTCGCTATGAGTCGCAGGCAACTCGACGGCACATAACAACAACAACATAATAAAAGGATATGATTGGGGAACACTCTCGGTACCAGATATTGTAGGACTGAGATATTGTAAATCTTCCCTGAGGAAGATTCCAGCATTGATTGGACATACTAAAGACAATCTATTGGAATTGCTTGCGCCCAATCAGGTTGTTAATTTGAAGCAATATTGGGGACCTGGTCAAGAAAAGGAAATAATTGCTTTTGATTAAAACATCAAACATCCAGCTAAAGGCTGGAGTGTTGATGCCAAAAAATTCTCCAATTTTCAGGCACTTTAAATTCCCTGAATTGCGGCATTCTTATAGGGGTTAAGCGGACTAAGGCAGAAAGGAGCTGCCTGGGTTAAGATAAAGCAAACAAGGGGACGCTCAAGCCCTTGATTCTTACGCGGAAGCTGCCTTCTGATTAAGATGTGCCCACAGAGACACGAAGATCAGCAAGTAAGAAAAAGTGAGAGCATCTTGCAGTCCAGTTAACATATTTTACTGCTTACGTAGTGACAAAATTGTCAATAAAATCTCTGAGGTTCAGAAAAAAAG
Source organism: Elephantulus edwardii (assembly GCF_000299155.1). Lineage (NCBI taxonomy): Eukaryota > Metazoa > Chordata > Mammalia > Macroscelidea > Macroscelididae > Elephantulus > Elephantulus edwardii. The sequence continues at coordinate 463,861 of NW_006400251.1, read as the reverse complement.
AAAAAGAAAAAAGTTACAAAATCTACAGGTCGTGAGAGAACATGAATACCCCTCCTCTTACCTCTTGACTAAGGAAAAAAAAAAAGACATCTCTGCTGGTTTCCAGCACCTCAACACAGCACTTTTGGGGAGTTTCGTTATTTCATTCTGTTTTTATTCTGACATACTTATGACAGGCACCTGGAAGATTTATCAAAATCTGCCTAGTGCTTCGTGCTGCCTGCCAGGTTTCGGTAGGCTTTTGGTTTCATCTTTCAACTTTCTAAATCCTTGTTTTAAAACACGAACATGGGTCACTTTGATAATTTAAGTTCTTTTAAAATATATAGCCATATTTACTGTACATGTTCACCACATATCATTGTTTTCCAACTGGCTTTTCACTTCATTAGAAGTCATCCTGCTTGGTAATTTCGTCATTGCTGAGTATGTATACACAGAAAATAATGGTGGTCATGTTGTCTTGTAATTTGTTCTCTTACTTTTTTGGCACCGTTTGAAGATCATGTATTATCAATACTCTTCCCCCCCCCCCCCACCCCGAGGAATTATTCATAAGGTCTGGAGTCTTCCCACACAAAGCATGTTCAGATCTATCCAAAGGACTGGCTTTCAGTTCAACCCTAGTTATTTTCCTTTAAGTGAATTCTCAGGCCTGTACCTATTACAGCATTTCTCAAACTTTTTGTTAGAAGATACTTTTAAACTTAATTTAAAAAAATATTGATTACCCCAGTAAGGCGAGAGCTATAACTATCGGTATTCACCATGTTAAAAATTAAAGTTGAGAAAATTTTACAAACATTTAAGTCACTTTAACACACTCCGCATTGCCTTCACAAACTTCAAGTAAAACAATGTATCACAGCTTAAAAAGAGAACAGATATAAGAATAGGGAACAGATATAAGAACTCTGTCTTCTAAGTCTGACATGGAAGAGATCTGTCAATGTGTAAAACAATGCCATTAAGGAAACCTTAAGTTTACTTTCTCACTAAAGTTTTGGACTAAGAATTCTTTTCATGTGAAAATGCTCATATTAACATGAAATGGACTTACTGTTATTTTTACTAGTATATTTGATTTTAACATATCAAAAAGCCAGTGATGTTCAGGCAAAAAGTTGAGACTTTGTTGCTGTGTACTGTTGAGTTGGAACCAACCCATAAGTGACCCTCCAGCAGGTGTTCAGAGGCAGTTGCCCGTCTTTGTCCTATGGAGCAGCTGGTGGATTTGAACTATATATCTTTGAGTTACATAGAGAGAGCTGTGTTGGCCTAGTGGACAGAAAGTTATGCTACCAAGCCCAAGTTGGGTGATTTTAATCTGTGGCCGTCAGGCCTGGTTTAAGTTGCTTTTTTTGCCAGTCTTCTAAATGGTATAGCACTGGTCTGTGCATTGCTCTACAGACGTAACTTGTGGTTGCTGTGATGCTAAACACTATGACACTGATGTGTCAAATGCGGTAATTGTTACCCATGGTGGACAGTGTTTGGTGGATCTCCCCGAATTAAGACAAGCTTGGAAGCAAGAGTGGCATCCACTTCCGAAATCACCTGCCTCAGGAAACTCTATGAACAGTGCTCAAGTTTATAAGGTTGCTATGAGTCAGTCACCTACGACTCGACGGCACCTAACAACAACAACAACAACCGCCACCTTTGAGTTACCAGCACAACTCCGTACTATTAGGCAATCAGAGCAGTAAATTAAGACTGCTCCAAAAAGTACTCTTATAGTATTTTAGAGTTAGGAAACAAATTGGAAATGAAATAAAAACTGTCTTCAAGTATACATTCTGAAACATTATTTAAACACACACAGAGCTCTGATGGCTTAGTGATAGCAATTATGCTGCCAATGCAAAGATATGTGGTTAAATCCATCTACTGTTCCATGGGAGAATGACGGGCAATAATCTTTCATGCTATTTACTGCCTCCGAAAATCCACGGGTGGGTCAGCTATGGGTCAGTTCTGACTTAAGGGTGGATATTGTTGTTAGGTGGCAGCGAGTCACCTACGATCCAAAACCCTGCTCTATCCCTTGACAATTTTAATTGTCTCCGACACACCTACTGTGATTACCTTAGGGACTGAATCAGTCCATCTCATCTAGGCTGTGCTGTCCCTCCACCCTCCCAAGTATGACTTCCCTATCCAAGGACTGGTCCCTCCTCAAAACATGTCCAACGTAAGTCAGATGAAGTGTCAGAATCCTTGCCTCCAAGGAGCAGCCATTTCACCCTCTCCGAGATGAACCTATTTGTCCTCCTGTACTCAATACTATTCTCCAGCACCACAACTCAAAGTCATCAAATCTCTTCTCATCCCTTGTCATTGTCCAGCTTACTGAAGCATGGCAAGCAACTGCAAAAATTATGGCCTGGATCAGGAGTAGCTTAGTCTTCAGACAGCAAATACACATTAAAAAAATGTGTTAAAGTTTGACAAATGAGCTTTCCCCTCCAGTTTTCAAAATTTCAAAAGATGCTGCCTTACAGTGACCTATTAATGACCCTTTAGTCAGTCTTTTTTTGGTCATTAAGTGTTATTGAGTTGACTAAAACTCAGAGCCACACTATGAACAGACCTGAACCCTGTTGTGTCCTGTACAGACTAACAATCTTCCCCATGCTCAAGCCCATTGTCACAGTCACTGTCAAGCTATCTGAGGCTCTTCCTCTCTTTCACTGGTCTTCTACCTTTCTAAACTTAATGGTTTTCCAATGACTGGCTCCTCCTTCTCTTGGCAGTTCATCGAATGTTCACTATTCTTTTCCAACACAATTCAAAGGCATTAATTCTTTGGTGTTCCTTATCCATTATCCGACTTTCAGACAGATGCCGAGGCAGCAACTGAAAATACCATGGATTGGAACAGGCAGGCAGTCTAAACAGACATCCTTGCTCTTTAGAACTTTGAAAAAGGTACTTGACAGATTTTCCCAAGGCAACACGTCTTTTGATGGCTTGCCTGCTGCTACCATGGATGCTGATTGTGGGTCCAAGTAAAATGAAACTGTTGACAACTTCAGTTATTTCTCCATCTGTCACAGTGCTATTGGAATTTTGCTTCCTTGATTTGAGATGTAATCCATATTGAAGGGAAGTGATTTAAGTCTTCACTTTCTGCAAAAAAAGGTTCTGCCACCTACATAGTGAAGGTTGCTGCTAAGTCTCCCTCCTATCTTGATACCACATTCATATTTATAAATCCCAGCTTCTCAAACAATCTGCTTAGTAGACAAGTTAACAGGTAAGGAGATATGATAGTCTTGACACACACCTTTCATGATATTAAAGCAAGCAGTGTTCCCTTGTTCAGATAACAGCTTCTTGGTGTAGGTACAGGTTTCATATGAGCACAGGTGGTTTGTGATTCTCCTTTTCAATGTTGTCTATCAATTGTTATGATCCAGTCAAGAAAGCACAAGTAAACATCTTTATGGTATTCTCTGCATCCACTACACACTATGCCAGCAGAACCCATTAAGGGGACTGCACAGTTTGCTAATAATGTAAATAAAGAACAGGCACCCTAATAGGGTTGTTGTTAGGAACTGTCCTTACGATTCACAGCAACCCTATGAACAGCTGACCTGAACTCTACCCTATCCTGTGCCGTCCTCATCATCTCTGACACACAGTGAGGTCACCATATCAATCCCATTGGGTTCTTCCTCTCCTTTGCCGAGCCATCTTTCCAAATGCTATGCCCCTTTCTAAGGATTAACCTTTTTCTAGCAAAATGTCCAGAGCATGAAAGACGAAGCTTCACCATCTTTACCTCCAAGGAGCACTCTGGCTGCATGTTTCTCAAGGCATAGCTGTTTGTTCTTTGAGCAGTCCATGGGATGCTCAGTACTCATGCCCATAAGGGGTACGGGACTCTAATGTGGGGATTGGTCAGTTTATGGCATTCTATTTGGTTTAAATAAGTCTTTCTAATGGTATAACCATTCTGAAAGGCAGCTTGGAGCTTCCTCAAAAAGCTGAACTAAAAAAAAAAAAGCTGAACATAGAAATTCCATATGCCCCAGCTATTCTAATACTTGGGATATACCCTGAGAATGAGAACTGAGGCACAAACTGAGATTTTTACACCAATGTTCATAGCAGCATTATTCACCATTGCAAGAACATGGAAACAGCCCAAACATCCAAACACAAATTAATGGATTGAGAAATTATGGTACGCCCACACAATGGAATTACTATGCAGCATGCAGGAGCAATAATTTTGTCAATTATTACCTAACTTGGGAGGGACTGGAGAGCATTACACTGAGTGAACTCAGCCCACAAGGATAAATATTGTATAAAAACATTATTGTAGAATGAGTATAAGGATCCAAAGGGAGTGGGTGAAGGTGGAAGCAGAGGGATGAGGATGTGCAGGGGGAGGGGGTATTAATCATAGGGTTGTACAATTTGATGAATTGGGGGGTTGAGGGAAACTGAAAAAATCTGTTCTTGAAAACAATGTATTAAAATTTTGTAAATAAACTAATAGAAAATAAAACACAAACAAGACTTTCTAAAGACTAACAAGGGAGATCTGCAAACAAGAAAGGACCACGAGTGTGCACTCTTTGAACCTGCCTGGGAACCCTGCACCAATTACCAACTTGATCCAGTAGACAGTGCTGTTAACACTGCCAGTCTCTTGAATCCACTGCCACTCACCATCAGATAGTTCGTCCTGGTGAGGGTCAAGGCAGGCTGCTCCTTGGAGGCAAGAATTCTGAAGCTTTGTCTGACATACTTTGACATGCTGCAAGGCAGGATCAGTCCTTGGAGAGGGATGTCATGCGTGGAAGGGTGGAGGGACAGCGCAGAAGAAGACACTTAAGAGCAGGGTTTGGGTTGTTGTACATGGGGTTGCTATGAGTCGCACATAACAACAACAACAACAACATAACTTTGGGGGGCTAAGTGGCCATAAGCTGTGCTGTAATCCCTAAGGCTTGTAGTTTGAGGCCACCAGCACCTCCACAGAAGGATGGATAATGTCCCATGCAATTAACTGCCTCTAAAAACTTGCTGGAGGGTCAGCTATGAGTTCCGATTCTACGGAAAATATACACACTTACATCTGAAATAAAATTTCTTCAAGCAAAAGTTTATTATAAAGACAGAAGAAAAAAAAAACAAAAAAAAAAAGAAGAAGAAAAGACTAAAATGGATGTCAGAAGAGACTCAGTATTGCACAAGAGCACCAAGAAGCCAAAGCAAAGGGACCTGAACAGAAGATATCAAAGGGCTGCACTGGAAGACAAAGCAAAGTATTATGATGAAATGTGCAAATAACTGGAGTTAGAAAATCAAAAGGGACGAACTCACTCAGCATTTCTTAAGCTAAAGGAACTGAAGAACAAATTCAAGCCTCAAGTTGTAATACTTAAGGATGCTGAGGGCAGAATGTTGAATGACCCAGGAAGCATCAAAAGATGGAGAGTACACACCGACACTACACCAAAAATTAGCTGACACGGACAAATTTCATGAAACATATGATCAAGAGCATAGGGTGATGAAAACAGAAGTTCAAGCTGCTCTGAAGACACTGGCAGTAACAACAAGGTTCTAGGAACTGATGGCATACCAACTGACGTATTTCAACAGATGCTGCCCTGGACACGCCCACCAGGTGATAGGAAGGACAAGCACCTGGCCAACTGACTGGAAGAGATCTATATTTATTCCCGTTCTAAAGGAAATGATTCAATAGTGTGGATATTATTAAACAATATTAATATCTCATGCACGCAAGATCCTGGTGAAAATTATTCAAAGGTGACTGCAACAACACTTCAACAGAGAACTGCCAGGTGTGCTGGCTGGGTTTAGAAGAGGCCATGGCATTATATACATTATAGCCAATGTTAGATGGATCTTCGCAAAAGGAGAAAGTACTAGAGGAATGCCTGTGTTTCACTGACAAGGTATTTGACTATGTGGATCACAACAATCTGGCTAACTTTGCAAAAAAATGGGAATCCCAGAACATTTGATTGTACTTATACAAAATCTGTATTTGGACCAGGAGACAGTTGTTGGAACAGAGCAAGGAAACACTGCATGGTTCAAAATCAGGAAAGGTGTATGCCATACTTTTTCAATCTACATGTGTAACAGATCATCTGGGAGGCTGGGATCTATGAAGAGGAATGTGGCATCAGGACTGGAGAAGACTCATCAACAAACTGTGTTATGCAGATGACACAACCCTCCTTGCCAAAACGGAAGAAAACCTGAAGCGCTTGCTGCAGAAGGTTCAGGACTATAGCCTTCAATATGGATTGAAGCTCAACATCAAGAAAACAAACATTCTTAGGGAGCTCTGGTGGCCTAGAGGCAAGAAGCTGCACTGCAGTCCCAGAGGTACGCAGAGTCCACCAGATGCTCTGCTGGAGAAGGAGGGGCAATATCCTCCTGTACCAGTGAGATCCAATTTGATGGTATACAACAAAAAATAGTTTAAAAAAAAGATTCTTACCATTGCGCCAAGTGGCAGCATTATGGCATATGGTGAAAAATTCAGATTGTTATCAGCCTCAGTTTGCTTGACACCACAAGCAACACTCTTGTAATAAAGATCAAATGGCATTTGGAAAATCAGCTGTCAGAGACCTCCCCAGAGTACTGAAGAGCAATGATATCAGTCTAGAGATGAAGGTGTGCCTGATACAGGCCATGGTCTTTGCAATTACTTGCTATCCATCACAATGACAAGTCTTCAGGATAAGAGAAGAAGGACTGATGCCCTTGAGTAGTTGTGCTGGAGAAGAGTATTGAACATACTGTGGACTGCTAAGAGAACAAACAGGTTCATTCTAGAGAGGGTGAAACCAGGCTGCTCCTTGGAGGCAAGGATTCTGAAATTCCGTCTGACATATTTTGGGCATGTTGCCAGGAGGGACCAGTCCTTAGAGAGGGACATCGTGCTGAGAAAGGTGAAAGGACAGTGCAAGAAAGGTAGATTCCAAGTGAGATGGACTCAGTGACTAGGGCAGTAGGGACAGATGTGTCAGAGATAATGAAATTGGCTCAAGATAGAGCAAGGCTCAAAGCTGTTGTACACAGGGTCGCTATGAGTTGATGGCCCATAACAACGACAAGAAGCACAGTCACCCTTATTTTGATACCTCATAGTATAGCTCATCATATATCCACTTTCATTATAAGGAGATAACATAATTCTAGTTTCTATTTTGTGTATTTTCCATTTATATTTGATTTTTAAATTAATAAACCAACATTTTCCACTAGGGGAATAATATACTCTGATCTATAAGTCAAGAGAAAGTTTTTGTAATATGAAATAGCCTGTTTAAGAGGGAAATCTAAACATGAGAAGTTTAAAAAAGGTGCTTAAAATAGTACTGCTTAATTTATGCAGAGAGTAACCGAGTGCCAGAACTGATCTAAGAAACGGGAAGAACGCACACAAAGAACCAATTCTATAATGATTTCTTCAATTTTAATTTTAAAAAAGCATGTTCACAACACACCCCAAGAATGCCACACAGAAACAGTTTGCTGCTCTTTGTCAAAGAGATGTTAGAAAACAAACCTTAAATGGTCAAAGCTTTTAAAATTTGATAGTTCTCTGAAATTAGTTAATAATTACCTGTTTGTTAATATTGGTTTTAGAGCAGTAAACATTTCAGAAATGTAGCAAATACACCTTTCTCTGAAATGCACTAAGAACTATACAACAAAAACAAAATAAAATTTTTTAAAAACAATTTTTTTATTATTATCTTTTGCGCATGTACCGTCAAATCAGATCTGACTGGTACAGGAGGAAATTGTCCCTCCTTCTCCGGCAGAGCATCTGGTGGATTTGAACCGTGTACCTCTGTATTGCAGTACAACTTCTTGCCACTAGGCCACCAGAGCTCCCCTAGAAATAAATATTTTTTTAAAAAGAACACACTTAGCATTTTAAAATGTTAAGATGTTTTTCTTTCATCAGACAGTAAGTCTGGGTCTTCTTTAGTGGTTAACAGGAGGAATTATGATGTAGCTTACAAATGCCTACTTAATGTACCAATAGAGCTTGCTTTCTGTTAGAATTGTGGTCCAGTGTTAAAAAATGATGAAAAGGTCAAATTAGTTGGTTAATTTGGCACTCTAGTTGCTTTCAACATATTTCCTCCCAACTGATTTAATATTTCTAGTTGTTTGCTGTCTTTCTCTTAAAATCAATTAGTAAATATATTGTTCGACTGAAATGTAAACTGAAACTTGTTTCATTACTTCATTAAAATGTCAGTTTTTCTGTCCTTCTAAATAATTTATATTTCCATTATTAATGCAAAACAGCTTACACCATGAGTTAGAGCTTAACCATTTTAGCTAAATGTAGGAAAGATAAAAATTAAAAAAAATTTTTTTGGTGGATATTTAAGAAGTTCTTAAATGTTCATTTTTTTTTCAGAGACTCTGATATGTTTTCTTGGAATTATGAAAAAAGCAGCATTCAGCTTCTTCTCATGAGATAACAATAAAAAGTATACTGCTTATATCTATTTTCATCATCTACTGTGAAACCAAATTTCCATTTATAACACCCACTTTAAAAAAAAGTAATTTTTCTTTAGAATCATGGTCAGAGTCTAGAAAAAGAATTGAGATGGGCTAATTTTAGGGCAGTAAAATATCTGTGGAAAAATGCCACACAAAGCAGGGAGGTGAAAAAGAAAATACGTTGTAACAAAACTCTTCCCCTGTAAACACATCTGTCCTGTCCTCCCATACTGGGACTAATTTGCCAAGTTTTAAAAATTCTCAAGAAAACACTCTATGCCAGGAATCATATAAAATCAGGTGTATTTCAGGTAGATTACCTTTAGCTGTTAAAGAGCTATCCTATTCATAAGATGAGAGGTAGTGACATTCTATTTTTCAGTGCTGAGCTAAAAATTCCACACATCTGGCACATGAGTTACAAGGAAAAAGAAAAACCACAGAAGCACCATTGTACACTCCTCATGTTTCCTTTTTTGGTATTTCAAGTCACCCATAACTTCATTGCCCCTGGCAGCTGACAGTCACCACTGTGCTAACATGACTAGCAGTGGGCATTACTGCTATTCATTGTACAGTACTGGTGGACCGCCATCATCTTTTATAAATGAAGCCGCTTTCCTTCCGTTCTTCTGAACATGATCTTCATTCATTTTCTCCAAAGTTTCGATCTATAAAATGAACATAGTCACCTGTCAAAACGGTACTTTATAGAAATGCTACTTTAAACAGTGCAACAATGAATGAATGAATGAATGAAAACCCCAAATCTCTGTAAATGTTCATTAAAACTAATAAAATTTAATAATTAAAAAAAAAATTCCAAAAAAAAGAAATGCTGCTTTAGGTTGAGTATTTCTATTTTCTTAAAACTTGCACATTAAAAAACAAAAACAAAAAAACCCTTGTACACTGCTAATGGTGCTGACTTTGAAGTACAGTGTGAACGAATCAACACTATAATAAATTAATCAATGGTCGTTAATGTTACAAACCAAAATGCCTAAGAATAATTGCATTAAAAATCAATGTGATTTTCTAAATCTGTATCCTACATCTGGCTCATCACCATTTGATCTCTGATAGCTCAGACTTGAGCTAGCAGCCTGCTTTACTGCCTGCTTATCAGCAGCCTCCACAGCCAGCACCCCGCAATCTGACTTGCTGATCTTGACTTTGTCAGACCCTGCAGCCGTCTGAGCCAGGAGGATCTCTGTCCTATCATCTGACCAGTGGGCGTAGGGCTTGCCAGGCTCTACAAGCACACAAACGATCTTTTTTGAAATAAATTTTTCTTTTTTGAAATAAATTGTTCTCTCATTAAAAGAAACAGTGTGATTTGTAAATCTTCACTCAAAAATAATAATAAAAGAAGAAACCTCTGTTACTATATAGTATGTGAGTATGTATGTACATTTTATTCTTCGAACATGTTACTGCCTCGATTTTATTACCTGGGTCAATACACACAGAATCTTTATCAAGGTAAGAACTGGAATCAGATACATTTAACTGTCCACTATACAAAGCTTTGAGGGAGCTTTGGTTGCTTAGTGGTTAAGTTGGCTCCTGCCAAGTCAAAGGCAGGAGGTTCTAATCCACCAGCTGCTCCACAGAGAATGATGGGCATATCCCCTTCCCCCCGCCCTTCTCATATCATTTACAGTCTCCGAAAAACCTCCTAGAGAGTAAGCTCTGAGTTGGTCATCTGACTTGATGATATAAACAACAACATACAAAGCTTTTAAGGAAGAGGAAGGGAATTCTAATGTTTATAACAACTGTTCTCTATTTATGAGGAGTTGTACTATGCTGGATTTACCACATTTCTTATCCATCACTGACTGGTCTGCTTATTAGGTGCTAAGTCAGTCTGACACATAATGATACCATGTATGACAGAATGACAACACAGGCCACTTGGCCAAATGCAAGTCATACTTGTGGAACAGTTTCACCTGTCCACTTTATTCAGTTCCCCATTCCCAGAAAGGCAGAGATAGAAGCAAAATACTGACCTCAGCTAAGAAATCAGCTTCATTATCTGCTGAGATGTTTAAGCCTGAAACAGCATTGAAGAGTTCTCGTTCATTAAGGGCTTCCTTTACGCCTCCTTTCTGGAAAAACTAATAAAGAAATACAAGTTAAGTCACTAGGTTACCTTATAAATGAAATTTTGGGAATTGAACATCTCTAAGAGTGTTGATTGTGGAGCCAAGCAAACTGAAGTTTTTTAAGTACTTGGCATTAAATTGGATTAACTGCCTACTTGCTTGCTTAAATGTTTGGAGTCAAAGTAAAAACATATTTCCTTGAAAATGTAATAGCTTAAATATAAAAGCATATGATCATATTCTTATCGAACATGAAACTTGACAACTTTTCTGTACATCCAAGATTGTAACCTTCCTTGAAAGCAAGCAGTGTTTATCTTAATCAGTGAGTCTATAGTCTATCTCATTTATTTTAGGAGTAAGAAAGCATTTGGACCTCTTTTAATCCACAGGAAAGGGTATGCTTATTTGTAAGCCTACCTGTGAGACGTTCCGACAGTCACGGAACAAGAACTCCAGGCCGTGAGGATGGGTTGGCTCCACAGACTGACTGACATCAATCAACCAGACCTAGTTAAGTCCAGAGGAGACACTGTTTACATTCAGTAATTCACATTCAAGTAATTTAATCTGGGTATTAACAATAAAGGGAGCTCTGGTAGCAGTCTGTAGGGTGCAGTGCTGCTAACTCAAAAGCTGTGCCTCCCAGTGGTTTGAATCCACCAGTGGATCTGTAGGACAAAGAGGGGCAATCTCATCTAGAGTGAATTACAGCTATGAAGCCAATGAGTGAGTGGATTAATAACATAAGCTTCTCACCTTTCCGGCATGCCACAGCATGTTGTATTCACTGAGGTCAGCATGTACAAGTGTACAGTCATTGTATAACTGCTGCATCATCTGTGAGAAAGTACGATAAGTGTTGAAGAAATGAACACTTAGCATTTATTTATGCGACTGTTATATGCATATCAGTGTTTTCCAAAAAAGCAAAATCAAAGTCACGAATTGGTTTCCTCTCTCCTTTATACCATCCCTTGGTGGGCTTTTTTTAAGATTCAGTGAGGGGGCAGTAAGACAATGGCAAGGAAGGGCAGGATGAGTGTGTGACAGTCCACTGCCTGGCCCGCATGACAGCAAGGAGACCAGCCTGAGGGGAAGAGCTGATGAGCAGGACGGCAGCCCATCTCTGGGAAACAGATCTTATAATGAACAGTCAGACAAAAGTGAGAAAGGGACATTTATGTGAATGAAGCGGTATTAAAAACTCATTGACAGTGACCCTTTGCCATAAAGTGGAAACCAGTATTAATATGTTTCTCAGACTTTAACAGAACCAAATAGGGACAGAACCTTTTTTTACTCTCTTCCTAGATACATCCCAAAGAAGCCAGAAAAACTGGACTGAAATTTACTGTCATTGATTTCCCACTGGATAATCTCTCTAGTAATTATTTCATAATTTAGATCAACACTTATATATTCACATCTGATGCTACAAGACGTGAATATAGCTACACATGGAAATTTTGTAGAAAGCACTTAAATATCTCCACTGTTCAATGAAAATTCTACCAGGAGCATTTTCTTAAGCCAGAAGGATCTATGACTACATAAAACAATAGTCGTGAGACCTAAATAACTTGTTTCAAGATTTCTGAAATGAGCTTTTCAACTCTTAACATCTGTATGAACAGAAAAGCCCACTCCCTACCAACTTCAGTTTTGATCATCACTTTCTAATTACGAGGCCAAGTCTACTTCTGAGAGTTTCCATCAATAATCCCAGCACTTCCTTTGCTGTTCTAGTTAGAGCATGCAAGGTGTACAAAGCAATGAGGCAAATGTGGTAACATCAGATTTTCTCTTTTAAAGCCTTGTGAGTAACAGCTTCATGTTTCATGTCATTAATGCTACCTGTTTTCACTTGTTTCTTAAATGTGCTGTTTTTTAAAAAAAATTATTCAAGACACCCATAAAGTGATACAAGAACAAAACTTTAACGTTAATAGTTGTTCACAAACTTCACTCATTTCTGTATCGCTTTGAAATACTGTTTCAGGCACTATTTTTTAAAATTCAGATGAAAGATCTTTTAAAAAGGTGCATGCTTACATGAAGAGTCTGATAGTAGGCTTCTTTCATTTCTTCATAACTGAGCTTTACTTCTTTTAATTTAGGAGCAGGAACTTGATCATGGCCAATAAAAGACATAACTAGAATGTGTTTCTTAAGCATTACAACTGTTGGACAAGGAATTCCAACTTTTTGCATTCTGTGAAGAAAGAGATGATTAATAACGTAAAGATCAGATAAAGAAAAAACCCAAAACCAACCACCTTTCATTTATTCTACAAATATCTATGCAGTGTCTCTAGTAAGATGGCACATTATAATCTACTCTGGGTTATGTAGGAATAGGAAGACAGGAAGACTGCTTCTGCCCTTAAAAGTCCCATGGTCTGGTGGAAATGACAGACATAGGAGGAACACACTGTAAGGTGTGTACTGACAGGTGCGGAGGAGCCTTGGAACACAGGGCATGCAAAAAGAACAATTAGAGAGAACAGAAATCTGGCACATAGTACGTACATAATAAAAGCCATGGGTAGCTATGAAAATAGACTCCAGGGCAGCAAGATCTCTTAGGAAATGATACACAGAAGTTCTATAGTTAGAAGAATTTTCAAGCTGCTATACAGGTATAATTATTTCTGAAAGTGAGTATCTTTAGGAAAGAAACTAAAACTAAGTTTTCAAAAGATTAATAGAAAATATTATTAAAGGGAATGATTACTATGTAAAATTATGAGTGATTAAATGAACTGTTTTGCTAAAAAGAAACTGCTTAGAAAACTGAGAAACAGAAGCAATTTGAGATGGGAGATAAGATCTCATATCTACCAAATCAACAAATACTAAAAGTAGTAACCCTTTTCTGAAATGAAAAAAGGAAATCACTACATATTCTAAACCTAACTGAAGGCTGAAATTTTTGTTTCTAGAAGATGGTAATTTTAAACATAGCATTTGGACATATAAGACAGAAATATCAGGCAGAAAATGCTTCAAGTCTTCCTCAGTCTTTACTAAGAGGGGGAGAAAGTCTTTTCTTCCTAAAAACATGGAATCAGGCTATTATATAAAATGTTTTCTATAGGAAGTATTACTGATTGTTATTTCTAGAGATAAATGGAAAAGAAAACACAGATTTGTGGCCTGGCCACCTAACAGGAAAAGGCGATGCCCCAGGATCTTGTTACCTGGTGAGATTGTGCATCTCTTTTTCTGCCCACATGTGGATGATCTTACGTGGATTTAGTTTACTGAAGCGATCCTTAAACCTGAAATCATCTTTAATGTATTTGTCACGGTTCTTAAACTCATTAAGGGTTGTTTTAAATACCTTGATGGCACATTCTGTAGGTACAACTTTACTATCTTCCTTTTCATCCTCCATGCTAAATGGAAAAAGGGAGAAAAAAATTAATCAGTACAACTAAAACAATTTCAAAATAAAGATTTTATGACATTGATTCTATAGTTTCTCACAAATACATGTGTGTGTATATATAAACATATTTATATAGTCTATTTATTAAAGATTTGTATTATACACACACACTTTTGAATTTTCATAAGATTCTTAAGTTTTATTTTTTAGTTTTTTTTTTCTTGTTGCGTACTGTCGAATCAAATCCAACAGGCACAGGAGGAGACCGCTCATCCTTCTTTAGCAGAGCGTCTGGTGGATTCAAACCATGCACCTTTGGGTTTGAAGTGAAGCTTCTTGCCATTATGCCACCAGCACTCCCTTGTTTTGTTTTCATTCAAAAAGCACCTTTCCAAACAAACTGTCAATCAGTTTGCAATAATCTATAATATATAATTCTTTGCTTAATTACTATGGAATCAAATTGAGGAATAACTACAACAAAATGTACTTTACCAGCTATGGTCTAGCTGGGGATGGTCCAAGTACAAATTTTAACATAAACAAGAGGAAATAAGTAGTTTTTAAAAAACAAACAAAACATTCTTTCACTTGTAGAAAATTCTAGAATGTCCTGCCTGTGAGTGTACCTGCAGGGACAAGAAAGAATAAAAATCACCCATGAACAGGGCAATTAAGTTCTGACGGGAAAAGTTTCATGAGGCTTTGTGGCCCAAGTGGCATCTGAAACAACCAGAATAGGACTTGTCTGAGGAATGGCACATTCTACAAGTAAGACACAGCCCGAGACAGAAAAAAACCAGAAATTGGAGCTATGAACTCTGGATATCTGTGTGAGAAACCTGGATGCATTCCCAATGGCTGTGAGGAATTACCAAGGACCTTTGAGTTAGACTATCAATGACATACTTCATGAAGATCAAATGACCAGTCAGGATGGAATGAGGAAGAGGCTTCAGATGTGAAGAACTTAGACACTGAAGGGCTTAAGAATCATGGGGGGGAGGCACTGGGAACAAAATGGAGGTGGATAGAATGAGATACTTACCTTTAAACACCTGAAGAACATTAATCAGGAAAAGGAACTGTATTTCAGAGGGTACACTAGGAATTAAACTACCAACTTACCTCTTTTGTGCCTTTTTCTGCAGACTCATCCTCCTCTGGTACTGCAGTGCAGCTTCTTGCCACTAGGCCACCAGAGCTCCCTAACTCATCCTCCTGTTTAGCCTCAAAACGTTAAGACTACTCCAACTGGTTTTAACTAATTCCTTTCTTCTTATAACTACCTCCTCTTTCTGGACATTTCATTTAGCTTCATGGCTTTTTATACCATCTCACCACTGATAATGTCACATTGGCTTTCTCTGGAACTTCAGGCTCAGTTATCCAACCATCTGCTTGATACCATTTGTGTTTAACAGACACTTCGCACACCAAACACCCAAACCAAAACACATGACTCTGGAAACCTGCCCTTTCTCAAGCTCTACCTCAGTAAATGCTTCTCACCATCAAACTGCTCTGGTCAACCACACATTCAACCCAAAACTCCTGACTCTACCTTCAATACAAATTCTAACCAATTCCTAGTCTCCACTTTCACTACCACATATCTCTGCGGTTCCAAACACAAGCACCTCATTTAACTTCAGCGTCTTCCCTCCTCTTCACACCCTATGCTTCAGGGTCCAGACATACTGCCGCCCCCTGCTCCCCCATCAAATCAAGTACTTAATCAAGTCCTCCACTTAAATTCATTAATACTGGGGAGAGAGGGCTTAACTTTTGATCACATAATGGCATTTTACTCTGCTGACTTACCTCCCTCCATATGCATGGAAGACAACAGATTCCTTCCCTGTACTAATACAGCCAGTGACTGAATCCAGCAATCCGGAGTTGACCATTTTATACATAAGTAAGCGTGTTTTAGGGTCAACTGCTTTTTCCTGTAAAAAGACAGAGCACCACAGGTGAAAATGACTGTTGATCACAAACATATTCTTTCCAGTATCTTACAGGAAAAATTTGGTAAAAAAATCTTTTTTTATCTTGATTATTTATCTCTATGTAGAAATGGCAGACTCTCCTAAGAGGGTTACCAAGACACAATTCATTTTCAAAAATTTTAACACTTAAAACTCAAACTCATTGTTGTCAAGTGGGAACCATCTCAGAGCAGACACCCCACTGCGTTTCCAAGCCTACCAATAGCATGACAAGAGGCTGCCCACTTTTCTCCTGTGGAGCAGCTGGTGGATTCGAATGGTAAGAGGCATGGTCTTTGGGATAGTAGCACAATTTGCTATAGACTATGCCAGCAGGGGTCTCTCAACTGTGACACTCATGTGTTTATTTCACTCATGTGCAAATGAGTATATAAAAGAACAATAAAAAGCCAAGACAATCGGCTTATTCAAAATCCTGTTTTCTCTCCAAAGTTTAAATAGCTCTTCTAGCATACTTAAGACTTTTTAAAAAAGGGTTAATAGTTTATTCTTGATATTTTAGACATTACTGCAATTACTGTAAAATATAAGACTATTAAGTTACCATAGATATTTCAATAAAGTAGTAAGAAACAGTTTTTTAAATGAATTTGGGGGTGAGCTCTGGAGGCCTAGTGGCAAGAAACTGCACTGCAATCCTAGAGGTGTGCAGTTTGAATCTATCAGATGCTTTCCTGGAGAGAGGGAGGGACAATCTCCTCCTGTACAGCCACATCTGATTTGGTAGTACACACACAAAAAAATAATAAAGTTTAAAAAAAATTACTTCCTTATTCTTCTCCACCAGATGCTCTGCTGGAGAAGGAGGGTCAATCTCCTCTTGTACCAGTCAGATCCAATTTGATGGTACACTCACAAAAAAAGAATTAAAAAAAAAAGAAATTGGGAATATCTAGTGGCAATATAAATGTTATACTTAAAATTAATTATGACCACTAAATTATTAGCTTTGATTTAATGATTAGTAACTAGTACATTAAAACAGAAAAATCAAACGGCAAATCCACATGGACATTAGTCATCTTTGATATGAAAAGTTAATCATATGACATAGCTGGGCTCCCTGGAGGCAAGAATTTTGAGGCTCCGTCTCGCATACTTTGGGCATGCTGCCAGGAGGGATCAATCCTTTAAAGGGGACATGATGCTTGAGAGGGTCAAGGGACGGCGGTAAATTAGGGTAGGTGTGTCAGACACAGTGAGACTGGCCTAGGAAAGAGCAGGGTTCCGAGCTACTGTGCATAGGGTTGCTATGAGTTGTGGTTGAATAGATGACATGTAACAATAACAACAACAATAATCACATAACAAGATATCAAGCATGGAGTGTCTCCTGTCAAACATGAAGTTTCCTAACATAAATCCTTCCACTAAGAAAACAAAACCAAAACAAATGAACACTTACTGCAGTAGAATGCTCCTTCTTTTCATGGAGGCGGGCACTTCGACGCTCTTCCGAGTAGGCATGTTGTTTCAAAGCATTGAAAACATGGTTGGACAGTTTTAAATCCATTCCAATTCCATCTCCGACTTGAAACTCAGGTGCAAACTGCCAAGGAAGAAAGAATTAGCAAATGGTTATGTTAAAATGAAGACAGAATCAGATGAAAATGACTTACTAAAAATAAAACCAACAGAAAAATTAGCAATATCAGCTAAGAAACTGCACCCAAAAAGGAATGGTACAATGCTAAAATAAGGAACCTTATTTCATGGAAAAAAACAAAACCAAAAACAAACCACAAAAAACAAAACACCAAATCCGCCCAAAAAAATAAAACAAAAAGGTACATCTGAAAACAAAGAAAGCTCTTGTGTAGGCTTTGCAATTTGCCTTTCCCCCCCCCTTGTTGTGTACCATTGAGTCGGATCCGAGTGGCCCAGGAGGAGATTCTCCCTCCTTCTCCAGCAGAGCATCTGGTGGATTTAAATCGTGTACCTTCAGGATTTCAGCACAGCTTCTTGCTATTAAGCCACCAGAGCTACCTTGCACTTTGCTTTTTACACCAGCCAAAGGACACAGGACAGCATTTTGAGGGTTACACAATCTTACTACAGAGATAATTTCATGTAGGAGGTGTGGAGTAAAAGAGCAAGTTTTGTCTGCATGGTAACAATCCCATTCTACAGCGGCACTGTCCAATATGGTATCCACAGTGGCTATTTGAGTTAGTCAACATTCAGTGTATCAGCTATCTCAGCTATACTTCAAGTGTTCAATAGTCATAGGCGGGTGGCAGGTACTATAATGAACAGCTTCAATACAGAATGTACGCATTATCAACCCATTATAACACCAAGTTTTATCGGACAGTATTATTCTAGAGTCAGATCTGATATATTCCTAGAATTGATATAATTTAATAACATGCTTACGTAAGAAGCACTTGCACTCTAATGCTCCAACATTGACTGTTTTGGTTTCAATATGAAATAGAAAGAATGCTTTTTAAACAATTACTCTGCCGGCTAATTCTTATACAAGATAAAAGCCTACAAAGATTCACAGAGTACATCCTAACAAGTAATTCTCTTTTCCATTTCTTATTGTCCAGTCCCCACTGTTAGCTGGTTCTTGGTTAGAGAGGCTACTTTATGTAAGATAATATGCTGAAGAATGTATTACTTTCAGAAGAACTATTTCACAATTTGAGAATCTCTTAAGATGATTTCAGCATTTTACCCTGGGGTACTTTATCTTATTAGCTCAGTTTTCATAGTATTGTTCTATTGTCATCCACATTTTTTAAGAAAAAGGGTATTTTTAAATAAATTTAAGATATCATATATAAAGGCCTATGTTTTTAACTTATTCAAGCAAAATTTTCACCTCAGGGACACTTTGTGTAACTTACATTTTCCATTCTTGCTGTGTTCTTTCTCCCACATACTACTTCATCATGTTTGGTGGTGATGTCTTTTCCTTTTCCAATAAAACCCTTCTTAGGAGTAGGAATTGGTTTTGCTAAAAGGCAATTAAGAGATAGAAGACAAGTATAGAAAAATATCAGATAATACTGTTGCACTCACCAAAGTCTGAAAAGCCATGTAAATCTTAGAATAAATTTGCAATTGTCAGATT
This sequence comes from Elephantulus edwardii, assembly GCF_000299155.1. Taxonomy (NCBI): domain Eukaryota; kingdom Metazoa; phylum Chordata; class Mammalia; order Macroscelidea; family Macroscelididae; genus Elephantulus; species Elephantulus edwardii. Next base: position 444,721 of record NW_006400251.1, on the reverse strand, counting down.
GAGAGACAAACATAAACATGACAAGTTCATTAGGAAAAAGAGTCTATCTATTCCTCTAACCTGACAGCTGCTCCCTCCCCCAGATTATCACAAGCAGATACCTGGTCTGTAGGGGTCATCCCATGTATCTTGCCAGTCAACCTCATCTTCAGAGCTATCACTGTCTTCATAAGGATGTACTTTTCGGTAATTTTCAAAGGAAATAGAAACTTAAAAAGGCAAAAATAGTTTGAGATTTATTTGGGTGCATGGTACAAGCGCTTCCTACCAACCAACACATCACAGTATGACCATACTACCTTTGCTATCGCCATTGAATTTTTTTTCTTCACGCCTGAGCTGTGCATCATATTCTCTGTCAAATTCCATCTGTAGCATCTGAGCCAGCATTAGGTCGCTGGAAGTATCAGTGTTTTCTCCAGTGATAAATGGTCCTTCAGCAACACTATCAAAATAAGGCAATATAAACTACTATGATACTACTATGATGTGTGCACGTAAAGGATGCCACTAATTACAAGCGTAGGCTAAGCCTTTCCAGTTTCAAAATCTACTGAAGCAGTGAAGGGAAAGAACTCTACCACACCATTCATGTTTCCCTGACTGGTTCCCTCCTGATTAATGACTTGTGAAAGCATGAATTAGAATTAAGAAAGGTATAAGAGAAAGTTAAAGGGTTCAAATATTATCCAAACTAAGCCTATCAATGCAATCGTGCCGTGTTCTAAAAAAAAGAGCAGATGAGTGTTAATCAACTACAAGCACTTCATCGATCCTGTATGCCACCTCACTATTTGTTTATTTGGAGATCAGCAAGTTCTACTGGTAACATAATTAAAATGCAGAGAAGCGGGGCGATTTGTCCATGATTGTACTGAAAACCAATCATAGAAACAACATCAGAACCCAGGTATCAATGGGTGTGTATACGGTGCGCTTTCTAGTGCAGTGTTTTTCTAAGGGTATGTTTTAATCAGTTAGGACAAACACGAATCAAATCCTAAAAGTCTGATATAAAAAGCTGCTGATAAAATATATTCTTGGTGTGCTTTACTTACCCACCAACTTCAGGAAAAGCAGCAACTTCCTCTTCTAACTGTAATTCTTTAGCCAATTGTTCACTCATTACCTCAGCCAAGGAACAAGATCTCGTATTTTGAGGGGTAGCCCATGGACACTGTTGGGGGTAGGGGAAAAAGGGAAGGCCAATCAATTAATAATAATAAAATAAGATACACCTTAAACTCAGAAATAAGGCTATCTTCTCATTTGAATCATTAGCTATTGAATCATTATAATCTTGTAAGTAAAACTTCCTTCCAGCTCAAATGCAGTTAAGAATAAACTGAAATGAAAAGTGAAAGTAGCCCAATACACCCTCCAGTTTGCCCAGTGGACACATTCTCAACCCTGCAGGAGCACCACGCTATTCGGGTACTGCCCACTGACCAACGTGTTCCCTTCTGCTTAAAGAAACAGATTTCTAGGCAGATTTTCTTACAGGGAGAGACTACACCAGCTAGCAGAACTCAAAGTGCACTTGAAAGTCATATGTCATCCAACTTAATTTCTATGGTTTCTGTATTAGTCTTTAAAGTATAAGAAGTAAGTTAAGCCTTCTCGAGACATCCTGGGGTATGCGAGAGAAAAACAACACAATAAAATGACACCTTCTAAGCTGTGAAACACTCTGGAAAGAATAGGACTATCCAAACTCCAAAACCAAATTTACTGCTACATAGCAGTTTCTCCCGCTTACTAACTCTGTAGGATAGAGCAGTAATGTCTCATGTGGGTTCCAGGGGGTAAATCTTTATGGAAGCAGATCCACACCTCTTTCTCCTGTGGAGGGTAGATGGGTTAGAACCTTCTAGTTAGCAGCCAAGTGTTCCACCACTGCACCACCAGGACTCCTCCCACCCTTTGTTGTTGATGATGTAGGTGTTGTTAAGTAGACTGACTCAGGTCTCTTAGGTTTGTTACACAATTTCTAAAGGGGCAAGCCTTATTTAGCAGCAACAAATGACTACATTTCAAATTTAAGTGATTCAAGTTCAAGTGATGGGTACTAACATATAGTTGCTTAAGCATCTTTTGACTGCCCAGTTCTCTGTACCCTCCTCTCTCATTAGTGTACCACCATCCCACAGAAGGGCTCCTGTCAGAGGTCCCTAACTGGCTTTTTTGTTTCCAGCCTACTACTGTCCCTACTCGACACCACAAAACAGTGGTGGCTTAAACTTAGTCTTTGTTTCCCACAGTATTTAGAAGGCACTTGTTCCCACAGCAAAGAAAGGTGACCCAACAGAGTGTGGAAACTGTAGAACAATCCCATTGATTTCACATGCAAGCAAGAGTCTACTGAAGGTTATACAAAGACTGGAACAGCACATCAGCAGAGAACTTCCAGAAGTTCAGGCTGGGCTTAGAAGGGGTCGTGGTACTAGGGATGTTGTATTTGATGTTAGATGGATCTTAGCTGAAAGCAGGGAATACCAGAGGAATGTCTATCTGTGTTTCATCGACTATGCAAAGGCGTTTGACTGTGTGGATCATAACAAACTGTGGCTGACTCTGAGAGGAATGGGAATCCCAGAACACTTGATCGTTTTAATGTGAAACCTATACTTGGACCAGGAGGCAGTCGTCAGAACAGAGCAAGGAAACACTGCATGGTTCAAAATTGGGAAGGGCGTACGCCAGGGATGCATCTTATCTCCATACCTTTTCAACCTGTGTGCAGAGCAGATTATCCGGGAGGCTGGGCTCTATGAAGAGAAATGTGGGGTCAAGATTTGCGGACGATTTATCAACAACCTGCGCTATGCAGATGACACAACCCTGCTTGCTGAAACTGAAGAGGACCTGAAACACTTGCTGCAGAGGGTCAAGGACTGCAGCCTCCAATATGGATTGAGGCTCAATGTCAAGAAGACAAAGATTCTCACCACTGGACCAACTGGCAGCATCAGGATGGATGGTGAAGAGATTGAGATTGTACACAGTTTGCTTGGCTCCATAGTCAACACTCTTGGCACCAGCAGTCAGGAAATCAAAAAGCATATCCCGATGGGAAAGTCTGCTGTTAGGGACCTCTCTAAAGTACTCAGGAGCAATGGTGTCTCTCTGGAGACTAAGGTGAGTCTGATATAGGCCATGGTCTTTTCTATCACTTGTTATGCATCAGAAAGTAGGACAATGACCAAGGAGGATAGAAGGAGAATTGATGCCTTTGAGCTGTGGTGCTGGAGAAGAGTATTGAGAATACCATGGACTGCTAGGAAAACAAACAGATTGATCCTGGAAAAGGTTAAAGTGGGTGGCTCCTTGGAGGCAAGGATTCTGAGGCTCCATCTAACATATTTTGGACATGTTGTAAGGAGGGATGACCGGTCCTTGGAGAGGGACATCATGCTTGGGAGGGTGGAGGGACAGAGCAGGAGGGTAAGACCCTCTATGAGGTGGACTGATTAAATGACTGGGGTAATCAGGATGGGAGTGTCAGAGACAGTGTGACTGGCATAGGACAGAGCAGAGTTTAGGGCTGTTGTACATAGGGTCTCTATGAGTTGCAAGCGACTCGACAGCACATAACAACAACAACAACAATTGGTGGCACGGCATTGTAGCATGTTGTACTGCTAACCAAAAGATCAGTGGTTTGAACACACCAGTTGCTCTATTTTTTTTTTTAAAAAAAGTGTGGGCAGTCTCTGTCCATCAAGATTGTAGCCTCAGAAACCTGAGAGAGGGTTGCTTTAAGTTGGAATCAACTCTAGGACGGTGGGTTAGACTTTGCTGCCTTTAGGAGACCATCCAAATGCATGCCGTAACTGCTTGTAAGATCCTTGAGGTCCGGCATTCAGTCTTGCTGCTCTCTTCACTTTTACAACTTCTTTATTTCTAAAATTCTCCCTTCTTTCCCCCTTAGCCTTTGTTTGGGCTTTCACTTTCACTATTCTGTTTGTCTAGAACATTCTTCCTCATCCCCTCCCTGACTTTGACAATCTTTAGGTCTCATATCACTTTTTCTGCAAGGACTTTCATGATCAGTCTAGATGGTGTCTGTTCACCTGCTATATGGATGGACAGATAGCATCTTGTACTTCCTTTATCTTAAAAATGACTGGCGTCTGCAGTCACCACTTTGACGGTAGGGCTGTGTATCTTGTTTGCTACAAAAACTACAGTCTGGATCCCGGCACCTAGTCCAGCCCATTTTGTTGTTAGCTCTTGACTCATGGAGACCCCATAAACCCCTCCCCATGACAGACTGTGAATCTGATTGCTGCATTTTCATGGAGAGATTTTTCACAAGCACCCGGTGAAGTCTCTGTTCCTAGACCATCTGTGTGGAAGTTCCACTAAAGTCCGGTTCGTATCTTAGCAACAAATATGTCTCCGCTGACAGATGGCTGGGGCTGCATGGGAAGGGCATATCTAGGAATTGAACCTGGGTCTCCCGTATGGAAGACTCAGACTCAACCCAAGAGCCACCCTCGGCCATGCACACAGCAAGCAGTAAGTGGATTATGTGCTGAGTCAGAGGATGTGACTAATAAACAAAATACTTACATTTTTAAAGTTAAATGTTTATCAAATGGAAGGAAAAGACCACCTCATTGCTGGTGATCAGAAATGATTCACAGCTGAGCCTCCAGTGGTTTTAAGTTGGTCTCAAATGATAAAATAGAAATAATGTACTGTCCTAAACTGATACAAAAATTATCATCAATGGATAATTGTCCCCCTCCATTCTATTTCTCTCAAAGTTTTCATGTTACTACCTATCTAGAATATAGCATCTGATACTTGTTGAGTGATACAATCTCATCAGATTTAGTCAGTACAGGTCCTCAGGCTACTTTAAAGACCTGCTGAGAGATGCCTGGAAACCACCCTTGTTCAGTGTCTCTAGCATTGAGGATCTGAAAATTAAGTGCATCGAGGTGTTAAGGTAGAGCTCAAGAGTGAAAATGACAGCTGCGTTGGTGCCCAAGTGAATCAGAATCAAGTTTTATCCACTCTCTCTGAGATGATGTGGTACACTCAGATCTATTATTCCACCTTGAGCCAAGGCCAACTCTGGAGAGGAAAGGGAGTTCTCTACACTTCATCACAGACAATTCCTTTAAAGCATCAATATTCTGTATTTAAAGAGCACTGGTGTTGTGGTTCATAGCAAGTTGCATAGCTACCTCACATCTCTGGTGGTTCAAATCCACCAGTGGGAGGAAGAGGAGCTGTTTCCTCCCAGGGTGATCTGCAGCCTCAGAAACTCAATGGAGAGTCGCCTAGAGTCAGAACCAACTGGATGGCAGTGAGTTTGAGCAAGGAAGGGGACTCTCAAATCAGGACTGCAGAGAAGAAAAACCTCACACAGAATCAGAAGAGAAGTTAACACAGTTCTCCTAAAGGGACTGAAAGGCTGATGATGCTGGCAAGTGCTGTCTAGTCGAACACGATCCATAGTGACCAAGGGATCCTATCCTGGCCATCCTCACAATCTCTGACCCACTTAAGCCCATTGCTGCAGTCACTGGGCCAAGTCATCTTGCTGAGGGTCTTCCTCTCTTTTGCTGACCTTCCTACCTTCTATGCAGACAGAAAGGATATTAAAATACACACAAAAATCCACCAGATGCTCTGCTGAAGGAGGAGGAACAATCGCCTCCTGTACCAGTCAGATCCAATTTGAGGTACACACATTAAAAAAAAAAAAATATACACAAAAATAGACCAATCCTGAAGGAACAAAATCCAGAATTCAAAGGTGAGTTCTAGAAAAAGAATACAGTAACAAGAGAGAAAAACATCAAAGAAATAAGTCACAAAATCTCCTAGCAATTCAGGAGCCTCCAGACCAGGAGGATGCAGAGGGTGCAAGAGGTGTATTTGGAGGCGGGGTGGAGGTTTCAGAATTAAGCCCTCCCTTTCTATAAAAGTAAATAAATATTAACTAAAATGGGGGGGGAACAGCAGGATAAATGTTATTCATAAAGGAATAAATTCCAAAAGAAACAGCTAAAAGAGGAAGGCAGATTACCAGGTAGGAAGAGGAACATGGGACTACTATTTTTTTAATATAAGCCTCACTAATATTTGATTTTTTAAAAATTTTATTATTATTTGTATGTGTGCGTGTGTGTACCATCAAATTGGATCTGACTGGTACAGGAGGAGACTGTCCCTCCTTCTCCAGCAAAGCCTCTGGTTGAAAGTATTTGATTTTTAAAGCACAAGTACATGTAACTGATAAAAATAAAGTTGAAATATATACATACACATAATGTAAATCAAGAGAATAACTTAGAAATTTGTTGGCAGAGTTTGATACGAACAGGACCAATTTCCAAAAAAGGATAGATGTGCCTCTGATAAATTTCTACACTTGGCAAGAATGAGAAAAGGTGAGTAAGAAACTGTTTTAAACTATATTAATAAACTGAGTATACCACAAATCAAACTTATTTTCTCCTGAGGTTGAACTTTCCTTTTCTTCTTCTCCATTCAGCCTCCACTGAGGCCCTGGAGCCATCTCGGCCACCTCTCTCATCTCCTCTATCTAGACACATCTTCTGTTGGTTCTTTGTGGAGAAGTTTTCTAAGCACAGACCAGAATCCACTATAAGCCCTTTTCATCTTATATTTAAATTTCTGTGATAACCACGTCATTTCCAGCTCCCCATTCATTCCAGGCATTGGTAAAAGATAATCTTCCTAAAACATCAAATTCTATTCCTTTTCACAATTCCCCAACAAGGGCCAAGATCTAATTTTAATTTGTTTGTTTGAATCAGCAGATGGAATCTGTTTCCATATCTAGCTGCTCTGTCCTGTTAATTCCTTTAAGGCACATACTGAAGTGAAATTTGCTTCCCAATATTAATCACCTATAATGAACTGGACCCACAGCTAACTTGGGCAAGTCTAGAACACTGGATAAGTCTGATGTTCAGAGACCTTTCCAAAGTACTGCGGAGCAAGTTTAAAGACTAAAGTGCATCTGATTTAAGCCACTCTATTTTCAGTCACTTGCTATGTACCTGAAACCTGGACAATAAATAGATGACTGAACATCAAAGCCTTTGAGCTGTGATGTTAGAGAAGAGTACTGAATAACCTATGGACTGCCTGGAGAAAGTGCAGCCAGAGTGCTTCTTAGAAGTCAGAATGGTGAAGCTTCGTCTCACATACTATGAGCATGTTAGGAGAGGCTATTCCTTGAAAAGGAACATCGTGTTTGGGGAAAAAAATGGAGGGTCAGGAAAAAAGAAGATCCTTAATAAGAAGTACTGACACACTGACAGAAGCTATGGGTCAAGTAAGCCAGAGATGATGAGGATGGCACAGGATAGGGCAGGGTTCAGATTCACGGTTCACAGGGTTGCTATGAGGTGTACTCGACTCAGTGGCACCTAACAACAGCAATATGAACTGGAATAGGCATAATGGCAACTGGTTTACTGGCATAGAAGATATCTGACAGCTTCTAAATTAGTATGAACTTTTCCTTATGAAAAGGTTTTTTGTAATGACTAATTGTATCCTAAAAGCCTTGGATGTGTAATGTGCTATCTGCTGGATTGCTTACTGAAGGTTAGTGGTTCAAATTTACCAGCTGCTCTATGGGAAAAAGACGGGATGCCTATTCTGAAAAAGCCTTTATAGCCTTGTACATCCAATGGAGGATGGCCACAGTCTGACTGGACAACAGTAGCCTAACAGATACAGCTGACTAACAAGTTACCCAGTTAAGATCTATCATTTACAAAGATTATTTAAGTCTTACAACAACTGAAGCGATGCAACGTCACCCTCATTTTACAGATTTAAGGGAGCTCTAGCCTATAGAGGTTTCTAACCTAAACACAACTCCTCAGGAGAAAGATGGGCAATCTTCTGTGCAAGCCTCAGAAACCTGCTGGAAAGCCGGCTACGAGTTGGTTCCAACTGGACAGTAGTGAGTAACAGACAGTACAGCCATTTTGCAGACTTAAAAACTACGACCAAAGAGGTCATTTAACAAAAGAATACATTGTAGATGAACGCACTCAAGTTTAAATCAAGGCCTCAGGGCACACTGCTTCCCTAGTCACCTTATTCTAGAATAAGATAAGCAAACTTCCCAACTGTCTAAAGCGTAAAATCAAAACTCCTTAGCAAGGAACATGCTTCATAATTTTCTCTAATGTCTTCAGTGTCATCTCCATGCATGTGTTCCACCAACACCGTATCTGCCAAATATGCCTTCCTTTCACTCTTCTACGGGTCACACATGCTCTTCTCTTTCAAGGCTTTTTCTCCTTTCTCTATTTCCTCCAAGTAGACGTCACTTCACCATATTCGAGTTGATTACATATGAGCCCCAATAAAGCAAAGAGTTCTTGAAGGGGGCTGGGCCTCACCCCAGCATACAGCTTAGGGTATTAAGACACACACACACACCCTCTTAAAAATATGCTGAGTAATATGGGTCAAAAAACCTTCACTGGAGGTATTTAAGGAACTGTCAAGTTTGCCCCTAGTCTAAATTTGGTGCTGGGTGGCTGTTGCCAAATCAAAAGCAGGTGGTTTCAACCCACTCTGCGGGAGAATCTCCCCCTATCCATGCCTCTGAAAACACTGCAGGGTCAGCTATGAGCTAGTTCCTACTCAACGGCACCCAACAACTACTCACGCACTGGGTTCTAGTGGCATAGCCCTTAGGGAGCTACGCTGTCAATCCAAAGGCCACATCTCTGGCAGTCAGAATCCACCAGTTGCTTCCCAGCAAAAAGACAGGCAATCTCCTCTTGAGCAATTTACAGTCTCAGAAAACCCACTGCAGGGTCAGCTAACAGTTGGTTGGTTCTGAGTCACCAGCAATGTGTAAGAGAAATGACTCGTACATGCTTTCCTCTATCAGTCTGTCCTTTTGCCCACTGACTTCTGATGCCTTCTAGTCTTTTGCTATGGCCCATTAATTCTGCTGAACTTGCATAAATGACAGTAAGAGGCAAAAATGAGAGACTGTGATTTTTTTCTTTGCAGGCAGATATTTACCTACTCCTTTGACAGACTGAATCAGAAAATGAAACAGGCAGAGAGGACAGATCACAGACATCTCCATTTCCCCCTCCTACAGATCTGCTCTGCTCCCTGGAGTCTTATACTGAGTTGAACCTCTCCATCTCTCTGCTGTCTGCCTCCCACTGAGGCAGTATCTGGCAGTGAGGATACTAAAGATTTTAGAGACATAGTCAATGCCCATACTTTGAGATCAAATCCAAACTCTTCAAGCCAACAGCTCGAGCCCAGCTTTCCAATCTAATTTCCCACTCTTCCTCTTACTTAAATAAAGAGCACTTGCAGCCAGAAGACACGATCTAGGCAGAACATGTGATTACACATCTTAAGACAAAAACCTCTGGCAAAAGGGATAAGGGTCTACACAACAGTCATCTATTTTTCAAAACACAATTTTTATTTCAGAATTACAGAAAATACTGAGTTCTAGATACTGAATACAAAGTTTCCTCTATTAATGTCCTGCATTTGTGTTGTAGAGTTTTATGAACATCTAATGAACCAATACTGACAAGTTATTCATTCAAGGTCTTATTTTATTTCATTTCCTTCAACTTTAACCTAATGTTCTTTTTGCCTCAGAATCAAATTTACTGTTATGCTTCCTCAGGCTCCTCTTGAATATCAGTTTCCCAGGCCTTTCTTATGTTGAGGTATTGAGGAGTGTCACAAAATTCATTTTTACAGTTCCCCTTCTGAGACACCTATTCTTTTGTCTATAGTCTACCAATCTTCCCTACCAAGAACATCCCCCAAAATTTTTGCCATAGTAACAGTTCTACATTTTGCAAAAGGTACCTCAGGAACCTAAAGACAGACAGGTCTCTAAAAACCTTACAGGGGGTCTCCAAGGTCACAATTATTTTCATAATTATTGTTATTGTATACCCTCAAGTTGTAACTGACACAGAGCTGACCTGCCAGTGGGTTTTCAGAGGTAGTTCTCCTCACAAGAGAGAAGACTGCGCATCTTTCTACTGCAGAGCAGCCGGTGGATTCGAACCACTTGCTTTTGGGCTGGCAGCACAATTCCTTACCACTCATCAGAGCTCCCCATTTTCACAACAGTACTATTATTTGACTTTCCCTCTTTTATTTTCTCAAGTGAGTTTTCCAGAGGCTCTTTCACATTGACCGTTATCATCACTCTGAGGGTGAATAGAATGGTTAGTTGTTTCTGTTCTAAAATGTGTTAAGGTTTAGGATAATAACATGCACACTTTTGGAGATTAAGTCAGTTTTTTCTTAGCATTTCAATCACTTTCTTAGTTAAGCTCATCGCCACTGAGTCAAAACCAACCCATCGCTGGTCACATTAATATTCATCTTAAATGATCCCTCCTATTATAATCCACATGTATGTAGCCTTGTTACAATCGACAGGGTTAGAACTTTGGCCTGAAGAATGGTGGCTTGATTTAACAGCCATTCCACAAGAGAAGGATGCAGTCTGCTTCTTTAAAGATTTACAGTCCTAGGTGGTTTTCCCTGGTCTATCTTTCTATTTTTCTGTCTGTCTCTCTCTCTCCCCCCAGATTGAGGAATCTTGCCTAGGAGCCCCCTTAATAAAGCTGCTTTAAGCTTAAAAAAAAATTATATATACATTTATTTTATTATATAGATAGATACAATAAAGATTTACAGTACTATAGGGCTATTACAATGTAGCATTCACTTAATGGCAGTGGATATAAACTACATATTTGTGTGTGGGATAGATTTTCCTTATACTTCAACCAGATAGGACAATCAGCTGTCCCAAATAAATCAGAAACTAAAGAGATTTTTTGAGCTGTAAAAGAAAACGAAACCAAAAAACCCCACCACCAAAAACACCAATTCTCTTCACTCAGGTGTCTTTGTTTTGTTTTGTTTTGAAAAATAGTGGCTTCTGTTTTGCCTGTCAAAACATGATCTTTCACTAAATAGGGCATCAACATGCCTAGGGTTATTTCTGTTTGAGCGACAAAAATGGAAATTTAAATTCTGATGATGTATACTGAATTAGAACACTATGGATATAATGTATCAATTAAAGTTTAAGTTAAATCTGCTGTGCGAATGTATTCTAAGCAATGTTGCTTTCATTGGGCACTTTTCTCTGGCTTTAACTCAAGAACTGAATATGAAGAGTAGTATTGCTCTTTACATTTTAAATAGGATCTCAGAATAAAGTTAGATACAAAATAGCATGGAAACAAATATTCTGGTGGAACACATCCAATACTCCCTAAATTGTAGGACTTTCATAAAATTTTCCTTTACTTATTCACTAATGAACAAACCCAACAGGTGGTTCTTTAATGAAAAGATAAGCTCTATGCTAATATGTAAAGAACAATTAAGAAGCTAAAAGTTCGATTCCTTCACAAACTTAGAGAACACTTTACGTGTTCTTGCTCTCAAACAAGTTCACTAAAATTAGTAATCCTTTTAATGGAGTGTCATGGAAAAAGGAATTGACTGAACCAGAAACCAAACGAGAAGTAAACAGTTTTTTCAGCTTGTCATTACAGGGGAAACTGTAAAAGTTAAAAAGCTGGCAGGTAACAAGAATTCATAACCCTCTGGCATGCTAGCGTGGGGGAGGGAGGGTGTGCCTGGTTTTATCTTTTACAAGTTCAAAAACAAGAAATTACTGAACTAGGACAGCCACACTAGTTAATCTCAGAAAACAACTAAAGCAACTTTCTATGAATTGCTGGGTTTGACTCACTGGACCCGTAAAGAAACAGGTCAGACTTGATTTCTCCCAAACGTCTGCAGGCAAGCCCTGATCAATACACCTCCCCGTGATTCAGACAACCAAGTGCAGAACTAAAGAGAGATCAAAAACATCCACAGTGGTCTCTGGGAGCCCTGGAGGCCAGCGCAGCCCATCCGTCCCGTTGTCCTGGCCCATCTGCCCCTGTCCGAGATGGCCAGGGTTCCCACTGCCTAGTAACAGATAAGTCGCGGCCATCACACCTGCCGGCTCCTCCAGGCTTTCAGAGACACAGTGCAGGTGAGTAAGGCAGGTACGCCCGCTCGGCCGTCACTCACCTTGCTCGGTTCCCAGGCCGCTGCTGTCCGGGGTTCCGGAGAAGCCACTCCGACTAGATCCATGTGGGGGGACCAGCCAGAGACAAGGACAGGGCAGACGGGGAGGAGCTCCACCGAGGAGGAGGCAGGCAGCAGGGTCAGGGAGACGAGGAACAAGCGACCGAGAGGAGGCGAGAGATGGCGCCGAGGGCGGCCGCGACCGGAACTAGCCTCTTCTCTTCCGCCCTTACGGGTGGGGCTGTCGTTTCTGATTGGCCGTCCGACCCTCGCTTAGTCACCTTGCCCCGCCCCAGAGGGCAGCTCTTCCGGGACGCTACCGCCCGGAGTCCAGGGTGCACAGTCAGTCCATCTGTCTGTGCGAGTGTAGTCACGGTTGCTTTCGATCAGCTGTACAGGGTCTGGGCGTCTCATGTCCTGGCTCCGCTCTGACTGCTTTCTTCCTCCTGACATACAGTACACAGCACTGGATCACATTAAACTAGAATGGACTTTGTGAATATAAAGAAACAAGGCTTCCTTCATTCATTCTCCGCTAACATCTACATTGATAAGGGAGACAATGGCAGGTGTGTGGAAAAGCGGGAGACGAAGAACCACTGGGTTTTGTTTTCATTGTTCTGGGGGGATTATGTGTTGCACTGTTGCCAAAAAAAGTCAAAAGTACAGATACAGCTACTTCATCCGATAAAGATGGGCAGTAGCCTCTCAAAGATTTACAGCTTTAGAAACCCTGTGGAGTGTCGCTACGAGTTGGAATTAACTCTTCAGAAACAGTGGGGTTTGGCAGTAGTTTGTGGCAGGAATATGAAAATCTGTAAAACATAACATTGGGTAAAAGAAGTTTTGGTACTGCATTTTGTAGGGAGATTCTTAGAGTGTATGTTGTTTGTTGTTGTTGTTGTT